>NW_020920532.1:0-3092 GCF_003984885.1 Neopelma chrysocephalum
CACACATCCTCAAGCTCTCCTGCTCACACTCAGGCTACCTCAGGGAAATTAAGCTCATTGTGGTTAGTGCCTGTTTACTGTCCGGTTGTTTCATTTTCATTGTTTTCTCCTATGTGCAGATCTTCAGGGCTGTGCTGAGGATCCCCTCTGAGCCGGGACGGCACAAAGCCTTTTCCACGTGCCTCCCTCACATTGCCGTGGTCTCCCTGTTCCTCAGTACTGGCATATTTTCCAACCTGAAGCCCCCCTCCATCTCCTCCCCATCCCTGGATCTGGCTCTGTCAGTTCTGTACTCGGTGGTGCCTCCAACACTGAACCCCTTCGTCTACAGCCTCAGGAATCAGGAGATCAAGGACGCCCTGAGGAAAAGGATGACTGGATGCTTTTCAGGAGCAATAAAGTGCCTGTTTTCTGGTGTGTAGCATTCAGAATGGGACTCCTTAATGGCCCACCCTTCCTGCTCAGGTTTTTCATGGAGGTCATCGGGTTCTTCTTGCAATAAGCTTCTGTGCAATGAAATATTATTAGGCACCTGCCTTCTAATTTAGTGTCCACCTTTTGACCCAGAGACTGTATAAATGATGAATTGTGCTGGCTGAGTATTTAAACCATATAAAGGACCCTGCAGTGCCTTCTTTGTCCAAGACCCTTCTTCTCAGATGTTCCTAAAGGACAGCACACTGCAGGACAGGGTGGATTTGCAAATGGGAAGGGGACAATAATCCCAGCCCAGCAGCACTGCCAGGGAGCAGCAGGGCTTGGTCTTTCCAGAGCTGCTCTCTTGCCACTTCCACACTGTCCTCCTGAGCCCCTTTCTCGCTGTAAGGCCTGAGTGCTCTCTGAGCACAGTCCTGTGGGCTGGAAGCCCTTGGAGCACAGGCAGGGACAGGCCCTGGGAACTTGTGAAGCAGAGCTGGGCTCCCTTACAGCATCTCCAGGATGCTGTGGGATCTTCTGAGGGCACTGCATGTACTGGGTCACTTCTTGTGTGACCTTGCTCCAGGGCTGGAACTCTCCTGCAGTGTCACCATGACACTCCTGCTCTTTGCATTCCCAGTCTGATTTTTAAATCCAGTCTTCCCCTCCTGTTCACAGGGACATCCTGTGAGTGCTTCAGAGCTGCCATCCTGGGGCAGCTTCTGCCCAGCGTGGGCAGGCACAAGGTCTCTCCACCTGCTCCTCACATTTCCCCACTGCCACTGTTTTCTGCAGCCTCCTCAGCCTTGCCCAGCACAGCCCTCCTGGCAGAGTTGGACACAGCCCTTGTTCTACCCCCTCCTCAGACACCTGCCCAACCCCCTCAGCTCCAGCCTGATGGCCACAAACCTTCAGGGCAGGGAGGCACCAGGGAAAATGCTGAGGAAACCTTTCAGCTGCACTCAAATCCAATTGGAGGGGTTGGCCTGGAGGAAGAAATCCCTTCTCATTCTCCTAAACCACCAGAACAACCTGTGTTGTGTCCTGGGCACTCCTCTGAAGTGTGGGATAATAGAAAAGGTTTTGGTGTCAGGGATATGGAGAAGGCTGGGCAGTGTCACTGGGAGACCTCTCCCAAAACCCTTGGAAAGGCCAGAGCCATCCCAGAGCTTCCTGGGGCCTTGGCAAAGGCAGACATGGAAGCAGTCTGCAAACAGGGCAGCAAGGAGGGTTGGGAGAGTTCCAGACTGCTCAGGCTCAGCAGGGAAGGGGATAGGGCAGCCATTGCCAGGCATGGGAAGGACAAGGCAGGGATTGCAGAACCCCTGTGGGAGGGAATAGAAGGGGATGTTGTGTGCCCAGACATTATCAAGGCCCTTGACATGGTCTCCTGTGTCTCCTTAGAGCCAGACTGGTGAGAGCTGGACTGAAGAAGTGGAAGATGTGGCAGGTGAAAAGTTGGCTGAATGCAGAGTGTCAAATAAAATCCATCGTACGAAGTCCTCTTGGCAGCAACGTCCTGGTAAAATCCCTCAGTGATCAGCTGTTGAACACCACGAGAGAACATTATTATCTCTCTGTACATTGGGACAAAATGTATTTTCAAGTCCTTTGTGAATGCTGCCAAATTTCAGGGAGCCCTTGAGCAACCTGTCCTGGTTTAAAGACACATATTGGGGTGGGAACTCCAATCAAATGAACTCACTCCCCTTTTATTCCCCACTACTACAGGGAGACAAAATACACGGTGATATAAGTGAAAAAATAAGAGTTTACTGACAAGAAATATAGCAGCAAAAACAGCAATACCAACAGAACAGTTCAAAGCAACAGCAGAGAGAAATTGCCTCCTCCCTCCCCCCCCGGCCCCAACTCCCTTTTGTAAACAGATAAAAACAGGGATCAGCATGTGCCTCCCTTCCCCCTTTTCCCCCTCAATGAACAAAGAACAAAAAACAAAACCCGTGGAAAGAGGGGGCAAAGCAAAATGTCTGAGATCAGTTGTGCTGCCCAAGAACACGCTGACTCCAGAGGTGTCCAAGCGGGGCAGAGCCGGCGACTCCGGTCCGTGCGGCGGCGGGGGGGAGGCAGCGGCTCTGCTTGATTCCATGGAGTTCTGGGGAGGCACAGTGGCCCCTTGGTTCCATGAGGTTCTGACATGTCTCAGGGTTCCTTTTGTTCCAAAGAGACCCCGTATGTCACAATTGTCCCTTGGTTCCATGAGATTCCACAGTGTCCCTGCATTCCTTTGGTTCCATGAGGCCCTGCAGTGTCACGGTGCCACTTGATTCCGTGACATTACAAAGAATCAGAATGGCCCCTTCATTTAAGGCCAGCTGCACATGGGGCTGCCTTGGGGGGAGTTTGGGCACCCAGACAAGGGAGTTGTCAGTCCCCTGGACTCAGCCCTGGGGTCACCACATCTGGACTGGTCTGTCTGTCTGTGAGGTTCCCCATTCTGGTAGAATGAGGAAGAACTGGAGAGGGTCTAGAGGAGATCTGACAGGATGGAGCTTTTCTTGTTGTTGGAAAGAAAAAGAAACCCCTAAAGTGCAGCCTCGAAGATTGAGACTGAAGGTGGGGAAAAAGGAATGTTACTCAAAGGTGAACCTTATGGAGCAAGAGGTCACTAAGAGGGTGATGGCATGGCTTTGTGTTCCAGGGAACAGCCAGAG
>NW_020920533.1:0-11509 GCF_003984885.1 Neopelma chrysocephalum
GGGAGCTTCAGGAATTTGCTGGCCTTGGGAGTGGAGCTAACAGGGTATTGAGAGGAACATATCCCTCAAATACAATCTTTCTGCATACACAATATCTGTCTGGACAGGCAGATAAAGCAATAATCAAATATATTCTGTATCATATATATGGCACGTTTTCTATAGAATTCATCCTTAGCTGTTGTATGATAGATCTGTAAGATATTACAAATAATAAGCAATAATAAGGCAAATGTCCTCCTTAGGGACACACACTTCAGAAGGGAACTTGCACTTGACCACCCCCCTTCAGCTTCAAGCCCCCCGGTGCCACAGAGAGGGACAGAGCTCCTGTGGAACATTCTATTCCACTGACACAGAGCAAGAAATAAACCCAAACTATTGCCTGGGTTTGTTCCCTGGGGGTCTCTGCAGCAGCAAGCACTGCACCACACTGACTGCTCTGGGCTGTGCAGGCATTTGTGGTTCTGCCTGTCTCACACACACACACAAAAGTCTGGTGTAGTGCTGCTCTCAGGAAACCTCCCCACCCTTGCTCCAGCCAATCTGTGGAGTTTGTCTTTGTTTCACTTGGGTTCAGGGTCAGGCTGTGCCTGTGTCCAGCCCAGAGGCTCAGAAAAGCATTTCTCCCATCCCACTGCAATCTGCTGCTGCAGACAGGACCCAGGCACTGGTGGCACTGGGAGTGAACAGGAGAGTGTTTTCAGGGGCTCTCTGAAGGAACACAAGTGTCCAAAGAAACCAGCACAAGTGTCCACAAATGTCCCAGTCCTTCATCCCTGAATGAGCTCGTTCAGCCCAGGAAAAACTGTCTAAGTTTTATTTCCATGGAAGGAGATTTTTCCCACTTGAACACCAGTTTGGTTCCAAACTGGTTCTTTCATTTCCTCCTCCCAATTTCCCTGAAGGACACTGACAGCGGCCATGGACCCTGACAGGGATCACAGTTTGTCCCTTGGCCATACAGCTCCTGCTGTTTGGCAGCACAGGAGAGGTTAATTAGAGCCCAGGCTCCAATCCCAGGGCACCCATTGGATCAGCACTTGGGGATACAAACTGACTTTGGGCTCAGGATGCAGCTGCGAGCACAGATTTCCCTGCAAAGTCTGCAGTGAGTCAAGCTCTGGAGAGGAGATTGTGCCCCATGGATGGGATTGCAGAGGCTCCCTCAGGTCCCCAGCATGAACCATCACTCTGCAACTCCTTGCCAGGAGGTTTTAGCCAGGTGGGGGTTGGTCTCTTGTGCCAGGAAGCAGCAGTAGGACAAGAGGGCTGGGTCTTGAGCTGTGCCAGGGGAGGTTTAGGTTGGATATTAAGAAGCAATTTTTATCTGAGAGAGTAATCAGGCCTTGGAATGGGCTGGGCAGGGAGGGGGTGGAGTCAGCGTCCCTGGAGGTGTTGAAGGTGAGAGTGGATGTGGCCTCAGTGCCATGGTCTGGGAAGCACGGCGGGGTTGGATCAAGGGTTGGACTTGATGATCTTGGAGGTCTTTTCCAACCCGACTGATTCTGTGATTCTCTGATTCCCATTCCTATGGCAGCACATGCTTGAGGCTCTGTCCACAGGGTGATAGAGGTGTCTGTCCATATAGATCTCCAAGGTTAGTGTGTGAATGTGTGGTGTTAGAAAAGCAGGCTAAGTTCTGGGGTGGTTCTAGAATGAGAAGGAAGCCCCCAGGCCAGTGCAATCAGGCAGCCCTCAGCTTGCACATCGTGTCCCCTCCCGGCAGGTTCCTGTCCTTGACACCAGGGCCTGAGGTGATGCTGAGAATAAGTGCAAGGCAGAGGTGCTGTTAAGGAAGGAGACCCCCGTGGTGGGGAAGAAGAAAAAGCTGTGAGTGCCCATCCCCAAGAATGTGCTGTCTCCATCCCCTGTGTGCCAGGTGAGCTGGGGCTTTGCTGCAGAGCTGCGGGCGCTGATTTGAGCGGCTCCAAGTGCTGAGATGGTGGGCACCCAGGAACACAAACTGTGCCTGGCCATGGAGCCTGCAAGGAGGAGCAGAGACAGCCCTGGCAGTGTGGGGGGCCAGGTTGTCCCTGTGCCTTCCCCTGCAGGCCCTGGCTGTCCCTGCTGGGCCCCTGTCCATCCCCCCCTCACGTCCCTGCACACCTTTTCTCCAGAGCTTGACTCACTGCAGACTTTGCAGGGAAATCTGTGCTCGCAGCTGCATCCTGAGCCCAAGGGCAGTTTGTATCCCCGAGTGCTGATCCATCCTGGGGACCCAAGGGATCCTCTGCCATTCCATCCATGCAGCAGGAGTCACCCTCCTGCCCTTCACTCCTGCAGAGGAACAAGTGCCATCTCTCTGTTTGGGAGAAGCCAGATGCTGCCCCTGGGCCATCAGAAGTGGTGCTGAAGCCTCTTTCAGCCCAGCCCCGGGTGCAGTTTTCTCATCCCCTCAGCGAGTGTCCGCTCCCCCAGCCGGCACTGACCAACCAGGGCGTTTGGCACACTTGGTTTGATGGTTTGGAGAAACAGCCTGAGACTGGCAGGGGACCAGAGAACCTCGAGTAACAGCCCTGGCAGCTTTTAAGTGACATTACATTATTACAGCTTTTGATTATTATACAGCAACTCAATCAAGTGCTCATGAAATTACCTCACTCCTCTCATCTTCCCAATTAAACACCATTTTTTTGGGCTGAATCTTCATATTTTGGAGTATTTTCTGGCTAAACTTTAACTTTTTGCAGTTTCCGGTGGTTTATCTCACTATTTCTTAGAGGTTTTCTGCCTGAATCTCGGTGGTTTTTGCTTTTCTGGGCTGAATCTTGGTGTTATGGAGGTTTTTATGCCCGGTGAGTCCTAGAGATGGACTTGGGCAGGAGGAACCCCCAAGCCAACACACTCAGCCCTTGTTTTCCCCCCATCAGGATTTCTCCTTCCCAAAGCTCGGGCGGATGGAGGAGGAGGCTGTGAGGAAGAGGAAGATGCTGCGGGCCCCCCAGGCAGGTGAGGAGGAAGTCAGTGGCCCTTTGGGCGGGTGTTGTGCTGGCTCTGGCAGCCGAGCATGGCCCCCAGCTGCAGGACAACCCCGCTGCTGCCGCCGTCCTGCCGGGGCGGGAGTTGGGGGGATGTCCTTGGCCTTCCCTGTGGGCAGGAGGCAAATCCCCTCCCTGTCCTTCTTGCTTCCTGCCCCAGGCCCCGAACTGAGGACGGAGAGTCCGGAGGACAAATCCCCCCGGCAGAGCCTGGTGGGAGAGGCCGTTTTGAAGGGCTCCATGGCGCAGGAAGGCAGCGGGGAGGAAAAGGGCCGGAGATGCCCCCGCAGGAGGGGCTCCAAAGCCAGCCCAGGGTGCTCTGAGGAGGAAAGAGCCAGCCTGTGCCAGGAAGGCGGCCAGAGCTTGAGGGAGAGCTCTGAGCTGGTGGTCCCTGAGCAGCCTCCCAGCAGGGAGAAGCCCTTCAGGTGTTTGGAATGTGGGAAGACCTTCAGGAAGAGCACCCAACTCCTCACCCACCAGCACATCCACACTGGGGAGAGGCCCTACCCATGTGGGGAATGTGGGAAGAGCTTCAGGGACAGCTCCACCCTCCGCACCCACCAGTGCATCCACACTGGGGAACGGCCCTATGCATGTGGGGAATGTGGGAAGAGCTTCAGGGACAGCTTTGCCCTCCTCACCCACCAGCGCATCCACACTGGGGAACGGCCATACTCATGTGGGGAACGTGGGAAGAGCTTCAGTGACAGCTCCAGCCTCTGCAAACACCAGCGCATCCACACTGGGGAACGGCCCTACAAGTGCTTGGAATGTGGGAAGAGGTTTCAGCGCAGCTCAAATCTCCTCAGGCATGAGCAGACACACACGGATGAGAGGCCCTTCCGCTGCACCGACTGCGGGAAGGGCTTCAACCGGAAATCCAACCTCGTCACCCACAAGCGCATCCACACCGGGGAGAAGCCCTACAAGTGTGGGGAGTGTGGGAAGAGCTTCACCCACAGCTCTAACTTGACCTCACACCAACGGACCCACTGGTAAGGGAATCCCTACCAGTGCCCCGACTGCGGGAAGAGCTTCTGCCGCTGCTTCCACCCCAAATGAAGCCCCTGATGGTGAGGCAACCCCTGGAGTCCAGTGACTGTCAGTCCATCCCTTTCGACCACAAAGGGCCAGTCCCCTTTCCCAGGGGCAGGTTCTTCCAAAAGGGCCCTTCTTGGGAGTGTGTGTGGAGATTCCTGCCTTGGCTGGGGAACCCCCAAGGTCACTCCTGGAGGTTGAGAGCAGAGATCTCCCCACCAGCCTTGGTCTCGGGGAGTTCCATCCATCTCTATTTAAGAATTATTGCTTTTTTGCCAGCTTGAGTAGAATTGCTTCAAGAATTGCTTTAGTGTAGAGCACTGTCCTATCTTGTCCTGTACTCCTGGTAGTTTTAGTGTTTGTATTGTGCAGTAAATAATTCTGATGAAGATCTTTTGTCTGATCATTTGGAACACTAAATAATTCATTTCTATCAATAAATCTGATTTGCCATCATTAAAACCTGGGGGACAAAAGTGGTTAAGTCACAGCTCTGTATTCCTCTAAACTGAAAGTGTTGGCATAATCCAAGGCTGAGATTGGATCCAGCAGCCCCCAGCACCCCACAGGAAGTTGGGAGCTCAGGGGGGCCACCCCCCTTTCCCTGCCCCCCTGTGCCCAAAGACCCCCATGGGACCATCAGACTCGCCAGACCACCCCCCTTTTCCACCCTTCTCCCTGTTCCTTCCACTTTCCCATTGTCCCCTCAATCCTGAATTTTCCCCCCAAATAATTTTTGGGGTCCCAATCCCTACTTTTTGCCCCCTCTCCTATGGCTGCTGAAGGAGAAAAGGAGGCTGCACACACAGAGTTCCATTGTGGGACTTGTCCGCCCGTCTTTCTGACGTCCCCCTTTCATTGTGTTCCTTTGGAAACAGCGCCTGGGGTTTGTCTTTTAGTCCACTGGAATTCCCAGCATGGCCCCAGAGCAGTGACCTGATCCCACACATTCCCCTCCCCTCATGTGCTGCCTGTGTTCAGCCACCAGAGAAAAACACAGGCTGGTCATGCAGAGCGTTCCAAGTGGTTTCCACTTTGGCAAACAGCACTCTCTGGATGGAAAACACCAGTCAAGGCCAAAACACTCCTTTTGGATCCTGATTAACTAAATGCAGCTGCTGCTGCCTTAAGTTGTTCCCACAGAATTTCTCAGGGTTCCTTTGCTTCCAGGAGGCCCCACATGTCACAATGGCCCCTGGATTCCATGAGCTTCCACAGTCTCCAAAGGTTCCTTTAGTTCCATGAGGCCCTGCAGTCCCAAAATGCCCTTTGGATTCCAGGAGATTTCCCATTGTCCCAGGGTCCCTTGTGCTTCAGAAGTAGCTGCAGTGGGACAGTGGCCCCTTGGTTCTGTGAGCTCTGAAGTGTTCCAGGAATCCTTGGGTTCCAGGAGAGCCTGCAGTTTCACAAGGACCACTTGAATCCAGGAGGTTCTGCAGGGTCCTAATGGCCCCTGGATTCTGGGAGGTTCAGAAATATCTCAGGGCTGAGAAAATGTGGATTGTTGAGGCTGGAGAAGTGAAGGCTTTGGGGTGACCTAATTGTGGCCTTGCAGTGCCTGAAAGGAGCCAACAAGAAAGATGGAGAGAGACTTTGGACAAGGGCCTGGAGGGACAGGATGAGGTTCAGTGGCTTCACACGGATAGAGGGAAGGGTTCCAGGAGATAGTAGCAAGGAATTCTTGACTCTGAGGGTGCTGAGATGCTCTTTAAGGCCCCTCCCAAGCCAAACATTCCATGATTCTGGGACTGGTGGGGGAGGTGGTGGTTGGAGCCGTCTGGGGCACAGGGACCCAAAATGAGGGAGTTTTCCATTGTGGGGGAAGGAAGGAGGGGGCAGCAGAACTGACCCCTTGGACACCTGGCAGGCAGGCTTTGGCTGGAAGTTGGTGATGGGGAGCTGAGTGAAGCCCCCACAATGCAGGAGGAAATGGTCAGTGACCTGCTCTGCCAATGAGACCCCCCCAAGTGCCTGGGCCCACATGGGATGCACCCAAGAGTCCTGAGGGAGCTGGAGAAAGAGCTGGCCAAGCCACTCTCACTCCTTTCCCAGCAGTGCTGCAGAACTGCACAAGTCCCAGCTGACTGGCAACAAGCAAATGGGATGCCCATCCCCAGGAAGGGCCAAAAGGAGCATCTGGGCAACTCCTGGCCTGTCCTATTGACCTCAGGACCGGGGAAGGCCATGGAGCAGGTTGTGGGCTCACAAGGTGACTGGCTTTAGTTATCTGCTGAATTTCTATCCTCATGTCAGTAATGACTGGAATTTTCAAAATATTTGGGAATTGTATCCAAACTGTTCCATTTGGGCTACAGTTCAGGTAGGGAAGCAATTGTCTCAAAGCCAGCAAAAAGAAACAATCCTGAAGCAGAGATTGAGGTAACTCACCCCACAAGGACAGAGGGTAGTTCTCTCTCTTTCACTTAAGCCCTGGGCAGTGACCATGAAGAGCTGTCCCTGCTTCATGGCAGAAGCTCCACACACTTCAAGGAAGTCTGTGGAAGGATCTGCCAGATGGAAGTTGGATGGGGCTTTTATAGTTATCAAGGGTTTGACTGCCAGACATATTTGCAGGCCAGGGAGCAGCTTATCTGTCAAATCTTGCTTCAAAAACCAGGATGTGTGTTTGAAGTTTCATGAAGCATTTTGGGTTTACCATAATTCAACATTAAAAACAGCACCTTGACACCAGCAGGAACTCATCACAGCGAGCTTGCATTGTTTGCATTCTCTGACCATTTTTTAGGTATTATCAGAGCAGAGCATCCTGCCAGAAATGGCCCCTTGATTCCATGAGGTTCCAAAAACTCTCAGGGTTCCTTTGGTTCCATGAGGCCCTGCAGTGTCACAATGGACCTTTTTTCCATGAGGTTCCGGAGTGTCTCTTGGATCCTTTGGTTCCTTTAGGCCCCGCAGCGTCACACTGGCTGCTTGATCCCACGATGTTCCAAAACATCCCAGGGCTCCCTTGGCTCCAAGAGGCTCCCCAGTGTCCCACCAGCCCCTGGATTCCAGGAGGCTCTGCAGTGTCCCAATGGCCACTTGGTTCCATGAGCTCCTGTTGTGGTTTAGCTCAATTTCCCCATCCCATCCTGTGCTCAGATGCCGTGAGAACTGCAGAGAACCAAGCTGAGAACATGCCGGGCCCTGGTCCTCTTTGGTGCCCGGGGCTGCCCCGAGAGGGAGTCCCCGGCCGCTGCCCCCGGAGCTGCCGCGCCGTCCCCTGAGCACCGCTGAGGCGGCAGCGCTGGAGCGGGGCCGTGTCTGCCCGGAGCCACCGCTGCCACGAGGCTGCCGCCGGTGCTGCTTTTGGCCTGCGCTGCCCCGCAGCCGCCCGGCACCGGCTTCCCAACACTGCCGGCGCCTGGAAGCGGAGCCAGCGCTCCTGCAGCACCTCAGAGTCGCTGCTCCGCCGCCACAGCGGCTGCCGCCGGCGTCTGTGCCTGGAGCCGCCGCTGCCACGGGGCTGCCGCACTCACCGCCGGGATTGCTGCTCGCTCAGCCGCCGCTCTGCCCCGGCTGCACCGGGACCCGGCACCGCCTCGGGCCTGCGCTGCAGCCTCAGCGGCCACAGGGGACACAGGGATGGGGGGACCTTTGCTCTGCACCTGCTGGGGCCTTGCTTTGTTCTGCTTGGTTCTTTGCTTCAGTAAAGTTGCTGTTCATTTTCATGCTCCACTGGAACACCTCATGAATTCCAAATGTTTCCTAATGCAGGGGGAGGGGTTTCTATAGCATCGGAGGTCCTGCCCCTCGGGACACATTGTCAATAAAACATCCAGCTGACTTGGACTGGTTGGTTTGTGATTAGTCAATGCATTTGAATGCTCTCTTCTCCTTGAATGTTGCCTTATAACCTTCTGCCAAGCTCCCTTATTTTCTAAAGTTTGCCAGTAAAAGTGTGGGTTTTGACCTCCTCAGAAAACATATGCAGTGTCTTCTCCCTTGTGGTCTCTCTCAAGGCATTAAAAGAACTGAAGGCCCTTTTCAAGTATCTGGAGGGCAGAAATTTTTGGTGCCTTTTCTATTTTTCAAAGTAAAACTCCATTGCTGAGCTCGTAGGCCAAACCTGGGGTCTTAAAGTCACCATCCCTGGAAGTGTTCAAAAAACATTGAGCTGTGGCACTTGGGGACAGGGTTCAGTGGTGAAGATGCCAGTGTTGGGTTAATGGTTGCACTCCATGATCTCAGAGGTCTTTTCCAACCATAACAATTCTGTGATTCTGTGGTGACTCAACCACTTCCCTGGACATTCTGTTGCAATGCTTGATAACCCTTAGCCATCCCTTTGATGCTGCAGCCAAGGAACAGACCAGTGACTTTCACAGTGTTCCTGGATCACAGGATGTCCAAAGTCAAGGACATTTCCATCAGCACCTTGTCCTTCCTGCAGATCAGAGTCACCTGAAGCCTCCAGGCCCTCCATGGTGGCAAAGAAGCCCCAGGCAGCAAAGCCCTGTCTTGCCAGGCTGCCCAGCCCAGCCCTGTGTCTCTCTGGCCCTGGGGACAGCAGGGTTCGCTCTCCTTGGGGCACCTCAGTCCCTCTTCCATTGCCATCTGCCCCCACCCCAGCAGGCTCAGGAGCAAAGCACGGCTGAGGTCCAGCCCAGCTCTGCTCTGACAGAAAGAACCTGCAGTCAGGGACAGGAAGAGGACAAAGTCTTGTTTAACCAGCCTAAGAAATTAATGGGCTCAATGACCTCCTGTATTCCTGGGCACTTTAGTGACTCTGTGTGTCAGGTTTGATAGCAGTGAGGGGGCTGCAGGTTTCCTTTAGGGAAGAGGAGATCAAGAGTTGACTCTGTGTCAGAGAGAGCCAGTTTCAGGTGGCTCCAGAATGGACCAGCCAGTGCCCAAAGCTGAGCCAAAAAGCAATTCCAGAGGCACCTCTGTGATAACCCTTTGGAGAAAGGATAAAATCCAGGGTGCTGGAACCCAGGGAGGAGTGAGAGAAATGGGGGAGAAACAACCCTGCAGGCACCAAGGGGAGTGGAGAAGGTGGAGGAGTGAGAGAGAGCCTTGGTGGGCACCTGGCAGCCAAAAGCCAACCCCTCAACCCTGAGAGCCACAGCTGAGCCCAGCACAAAAGCTCCTTTAGGTCTGGAGGTTCTTTGCAGCAGCTTTTTAGCAGAGCTGCCAGATGCACCATCAAAAGTGATGCTCAGCTGGGTCTGAAACATGTGTGATCCTTGTCAGCCTTGGCTCTGTAGGATAAGAAAGAACTATAGAATCCTAAGGGACCCCTGGTGGCCTAGTGGTTAGCATGCAGGACTCTCACTGCTGCGACCCCAGTTCAATTCCTCGGTCCCCCGGGCAGATGGCAGCTCGTTAGCCCTGTGAGGCCATCCATCTATGAGAAGGTCACTCTAAACAAACCTACATCCTGAGGACCTCACTGCCATTGTCCAAGCTTGCTTGGCCCCGGCAGATGAACCTTAGGATTAAAGGGTGGGCTCAGTTCAGCGCAGGCTGTGTCTCACCTAAAAAATCCATTGCGCAGGCTGGAAAGGTAAAAGACCTTTCCCCAAATCTTCGTTCGCGAAGACTGGCCATTATTATTATTTATTATAGAATCCTAAATAGTTGGAGTCAGAAAGGCCCTTTTTAGGTCATCTAGTCCAACCCCCCTGCAATGAACAGGGACACCTTCAACTAGATCAGGGTTCTCACAGCCTTTCTAAACTGGCCTTGAATGTTTCCAAGGGTGGGGCATCTATGACCTCTCTGGGCAACCGGTCCCAGTGTTTCACCACCTTCAGTGCAAAAAATTTCTTCCTTATATCTTGTTCAAATCTGCTCTTTTTTAGTTGAAAACCATTATCACTTGTCTTATGACAACTAAGTCTGTGCCCATCCTTCTCATAAGTATGATCTCAGGAGCTCCTGACAAGCCTTGACCAAACCAGCTGAGCAATGAAGAGCCCCTGGACTGGACCAGGGGTGTGGGGAAGTGTCCCTGTACTGGACCAGGTGCTCCTGGATGATACAAGTGGGAACAATCCAGAGTGGAACAGTTGGGGAACACAGGATAATCAATCATCCCATGAATGCCTTGGAATATCCCCTGCCTGAATCGCAGCCCAAATGGAACAGTTTGGATACAATTCCCTAATAGTTTGGAATCTCCAGTCATTCCTGACACGCGGATGGAAATTCAGCAGATAACTAAAGCCAGTCACCTTGGGAGCCCACAACCAGCGGGGCTGAGGGAGGCCCTGGCAGCTCCCCAGCACCTTCCTCTCAGTGGGACACCTCTGGCAGCCTCTCCCAGCTCGGGAACCCTCCTGTTTGCAACACTCCAAAGACCCTCGCTGATGCCCAGGACAATTCTGATCCCCCTCAACAAACACTCCTCCAGCTGGGACCCTTGTCTGTTGGCAAACACAAAGGGATTTGGGGGAGTGTTTCCTGACAACAAGGAGAATTTGGGAGAGGGACCTTTCCACACCCAGCTATTGATGTGTGCACACATCTCTGCCTGGGTGTGGATGTGAATTGACTGTGGTGTGAATGTTGTTGTTGGGAATCTCTAATTCAGTCACTGTTAAAATTGTAGCAAATGCTATTGAACCAGTTGATAATCATTCAATTGGTCAATGATTAAGTGCTACTAATTTCTTTTGACCCCTTATCTTTGGATCCAAATCCTTTGAGCCCTGACACTCTTGCATCCCAAGGCTCTGTGTAAATCATTCTCCTTCATCAAAAAATACATATTTTTCATGACTTCCACTTCAAAATCTTCCTCCTTAGCTAAACTACAAAACAGCTCCAATTAACTGTAGAAGGCTTGAAGACTTGAAGACAACTAAAGGAAGGGAAATATTTTGTTTTTCAGTGTTTTAATGAGTTCCATAGTGTGTTTGGAGTTGCATCAACTGTCAGTCCAAGATGGACCATGTCAGAACTGGTGAGATTGGGGGGTGAGGAGCAAGGTTGATCATCCAGGGTCAGTGTGGATCTCCTGAGGAGACACTCAGCATCAAGATCACTTGGAGATCACCTCTATCACCTCTTCTCTGAACTAAAAAGTACCCATAATTGAATTAAAACAAAAAAATTACAAACTTTGAAGACTTGTTTTGAAATTGCCTTGAAGACAATTAAAGGAAGACAAAGAGATCATGAGGGATTTCTGGAATTTAATGAGCCCCACGGTGTGTTTGCAGCCCAGCCCATGATCCTGAGGTACTGAGAGAAGATTGAAGCAGCTGCTGAAGAAGTCAGAAGCCAAACTCCAAGTCCCTTGAAGCATTGCTGGGCCTCACTGAGGGCAGGCACTGACAAAGCCTCCCCAGGGACTCCTTGGAGCAGATCCTTGGAGGCCAGGAGTGCAGGCAGACAAAGGCTCTGGGCAGGCCCCTGCAATGCTGAGCAAAGCCTGCCTTGGTTTTGTGGAGCAGAAAGGCCAAGGCCTGAGCCCCAGCTCATGATTAGGTGACAAGCTTTTTGGGCTGGGTCAGGATTAAAGCTTGGCTTTTCATACTGGT
>NW_020920534.1:0-1913 GCF_003984885.1 Neopelma chrysocephalum
GAAAGGAAACTCAGGGAAAAATGCAGAGATTGGGTGATGCACGACAGCTCCTTGGAGAAGCGTTCGCTGCTGTTCTTGTAGAGAGCAGCGAACTCTGGAGACACTTTCAGGTTTCTTATGGCAAGCTGGAACACTTTGGCAAAGCTGTCATTGTGCACTGTTCCACCCTCCATGCCCATGGAATCAAAGAGGGCCTTGCAGGGGCTCCTGGCTAAGGACTCCTTTAGAGTGACATTTTCAAACAGCATCTCAAGTGCTATGTGGAGCACGTTTTCAAAAGAGCAATTCTGGAGGGTCCCATCACCATTGTTGCTGTTCTCAAGGAAAGGACTCAAGGCTGAATGCAAGAACTCCCAAATTTTTGCCTCCAGAGAAGCATTGGGCTGTAAGGAAGACTGGCTGAACTGCTGCAGCAGTAAGTGTGAGAAATCATAGACAATGTCCATTTTTTCTGCAAATGTTTTGTTTGAGTTGGTGTCATGCAGAACTTTCATCCCTGCTCTCCATATTTCAATCAGTCTCTGGGTATAGTTACTGTAAGTATCAAATAACAGGGTGATAATTTCAAGCTCACTGATATTATACCTTTTCTGCAAACCTTTTAAAATTGAGACACTCCTTTGTATGGCCTGCAAGTACATGGAGATGTTGGTTCCTCTGGAGTGCTCTTCCCCATACAGCTCAAGCATGGTAGATGCAAAGTTTAGCAGCTGCTTCAGTTCCTCATCAAAGGGAAGACTGGAGTACTTTTCCATGGTATTGAACTGATTTTGCAGCATATCTAGAAGAGACTGGGGAGTGAGACTGTCTGTACTATTCCAGTTGACAGACTGGAGACCTTCAGCAATACGCCAGAGAGCCCGCAGTTCATTTCTCTGCCTTACATGAGGGAAATCCAGGAGTTTCTGCATTACCTTAGACAAAGAAGAGATCAGCAGATAATGATCACTGGTATTCACCTCTGCCATGACACTAAGAAGTTCCCCAAGGGACAAGAGGTGTTCTGCAAAATTTTCAGACGTTCCAGGGGCCAACAAGAAGTCAGAAAATAATGATGACACTTTTTCATCTATGCTGAGATAATCTGCAATGTCTTCAAGCAAGATTGGATCAAGCACAATCATTTTGATAACCTCCCATGCATCCTCTGTATTAAAATGAGTCCTGTTTGAAATTATCTCATTCCAAATCACTGCAGCCATAGTCAAAACATCCTGATTTTCTTTTCCATAGGGATTAGAGTAGAAGAATTCTTCACCACCATCTTCATACAGAGGAAGTATTTCTTGAAATATTCTCTCAAAGTCCAGCATGCTGTCCATGGAAGAAGTTGAATTGAAAAAGAGTTTTGATGAACCATACATATCATTCAGATCTGAGGATTTCATTCCTTCACTGGAATTATGAAAGATCTGATGTACAAATGTTCTTCCAGGAGCTACCCCAAAGTCCACAAGGATTAGAGCTTTCTTCATAACTTCCAGGAGTTTCACATATTCACCCACTTCTGTCAGGTTCCATTTGGAGGTCAGCACGTTGCCAGTGGCGCGCCACAGCCGCGAGAAATGTCCCCACTCGGACTGCATGGAGGCATCTCTGCCCACCCGGAGCAGTTCATACCTGCTGCTGTTCCTCATGGAAGCAGCAGGTAACAGATGGGAAAACACAGGCAGCCTATGCCACTCTGCTGAGCTGCCAGAGAAATTTAGGGAGTCCAGCACTGTTTCATTCAGCATGGCAGGAATCAGCAGGCTCAAAAGCTGAGATAGAAGCACATCTTGGACTGGGATGGGGCAGGAGACATTACTCTGCAGCAGCCCCTCTGTGACAGCAGTCAGAGCTCTCGCCTTCTCCTGCACCCAAGAATTTTCCAGCTCAGACACAAGGTTTAATTTGGAAAGGAAACTCAGGGA
>NW_020920535.1:0-1055 GCF_003984885.1 Neopelma chrysocephalum
CATCCATCCAGAGCTCCTGGTGGCAGTGGGGTGACCTTCAGGTGGGACCCAACTTCAGCCCCAGCCACGGTGTTTGTCCAGGGCTCCAAGTGTTTTTGGGATGAGAGGGTTCAGCTCCTGGCAAAGGGATGCAAAGACAAGCTGGGACCCAGGGGCTGAAGGTCAACCAAGGCAAATGCAGGTCCTGCACTTTGGGAGGAACAACCCCAGGGACCAGCACGGGCTGGGGGTGACTGGCTGGAGAGCAGCTCTGCAGAGAAGGACCTGGGGGTCCTGGTGGACAACAAGCCTCATTCCTGGAAGTGTTCCTGAACCTGACCTTGGACACTTTCTATCCCTGGAAGAGTTCCTGAATCTGATCTTGGACATTTTCATCCCTAGAAGTGTTCCTGAACCTGACCTTGAACATCCCCATCCCTGGAAATGTTCCTGAACCTGACCTTGAACATCCCCATCCCTGGAAGTGTTCCTGAACCTGACCTTGGACATTTTCATCCCCAGAAGAGTTCCTGAACCTGACCTTGAACAGCCCCATCCCTGAAAATGTTCCTGAACCTCACCTTGGACACTTTCCATCCCTAGAAGTGTTCCTGAACCTCACCTTGAACATCCCCATCCCTGGAAGAGTTCCTGAACCTCACCTTGAACATCCCCATCCCTGGAAGTGCTTCTGAACCTCACCTTAAACATTCCCATCCCTGGAAGTGTTCCTGAACCTGACCTTGGACATCCCCATCCCTGGAAGTGTCCAAGGCCAGGTTGAAAAGAGCTTGGAGCAACCTGGTCTAGTGGAAGGTGTCCCTGCCCTCCAAGCCCTGTCCAACCTGGGCCTTGAAGCCTTGAACACTTCCAGGAATGGGGAATCCACAACCCCTCTGGGCAATGCTTGAGATCCCTGGGTCTGTGGAACAGGGAGGAGTGGGAAAGAGCAGCTGGAGGAGGCCCTTGGGGAGCTGAAGATCAAGACCTGCATGTGAATGTTCTCTGAAACGGCCTCAGCAGCCAGACAGAGGAGCAGGGAGTAAAATCCCATGGCATGAGCAGGAAAACGGGGT
>NW_020920536.1:0-9352 GCF_003984885.1 Neopelma chrysocephalum
TGTCACACTGGCCACTTGATTCCATGAGATTCTGCAGTCTCCCAGCTTTCCTTCAGATCCATGAGGCCCTCCAGTGTTACAGCGGCCCTTTGATTCCATGAAGTTCCACACTCTCCCAGAATTCCTCTGATTCCATGAGCTTCGCAGTGTCTCAATAGGCCCTTGACTCCATGAGGTTAATAACTGTCCCAGGGTTCCTTTGGTTCCATGAGACCCTGAAGTGTCACAACAGCTCATTGATTCCCTGAGTTTCTCTGGTGTCACAATGGCCCCCTTGATTCCAACAAAGTCACCGTATCTAAATTTGTTCTTTGCAAACTGTCCTTGCTGTCACCCCCTGGCAGTGACTTCATGGCCCCTGGCAGAGCCAGCCCTGTCCCTGCACTGACCCAGCTCTACTGCCCCACAGATGCTGGATCAGGAAGGGAAGGCCCACGGTGGAGGGCAGTGCACTGGGACTCATCCTGGAAGGGACCTCGGGAGGTTTCTGGGCCAAACCAAAGCACAGCCAGTGGAGAAAGGGACACAGGGATGGGCAGTTTGTGTGCTCTGCCACGTCAGGGGGAGATGTAGAGCTACAGAGACACCCAGTCAATGTGGATCCCTCCAGGAGATGGTTCCCATGTCTCATCTAGTCAGTGGTTGCTCTGGTTTGATGTTCACTGGTGGTTACACCCACCCACACCCACACCAGTGTCATGTGCACACACACCAGTCTCACCAGAGTCTGGCCCCCCAGAGAACACAAGACCCCTTGATTGGTGCTTCCCACTCCAGAAAGTGGCACTTGGACCTCCCTCCAAACCCAGAGCACAGAGTTCCCTTGTCCTAAAAAGTTCTTGGCAATGGAGGGATGAAGCAAACGGGACAGACTGTGGGGATCCCTTGCAGGGCATGGCCAGGGATGGGCACTGACCACTCATCTGTTTGCACACGACCAGTGAATCTGAAAAATTGGCCCGAAAGACTGCTCAGAGACATTTTTTGATCTTTAAGCAGCAAGGTATTTGTTTATTCAAAGTTGGGAGCTAGCCAGCTCGCGCTGGACAAACTAGCTCGACTTGCAAGTGCAAAACTAAGCCATTTTATACACTTTAGATACATGGTTAGATCATTTATTATACATATTAATAAGTAGGCTGGTCTCTGGGTGGAGTCTTTCCAGACATGCCCAGTCTTCTACTGTGGGGGTCTTCTCCTCAAGCCTTCATCCCTCTGGTGGTCGCCATGGACGTCTTCCTCAATTTGACCTCTTCAATTAGGTGACCTGAATTCTTCAAGCTTGCAAAATCCTGGCTCTGGGCCTTCTAGATCTTATTCAAACGTCTAATTTACCTAATTTATTACTGTGTGTGTACTACTCCTATTCTTTATATAGTAAGGCCCTTGGTCCAGTGAGCAGAACAGAACATGATATTAACCAGTCCTCCGAAAATGTTCTTCCAGCAACACAGGTATTGGGTTTCTTATCAGGCCAAGATATCTCAGTTAACTCTTTTAGGTCTGGCTCCTGTTTCAGTTCCCCCCTTTTTTTTTGACTTGAGAATTCTTTCGACAAGTTTCAAGGGCAAAGAGTTTTGGTAGATTTTTATCATTGCTCACATTATCTGCATCCTTTTGACTATGGTACTCAATCTGTATCACAGTCGAACATTTAAGAGGGACAGCAGAATTATAGTTACTACTGGGACCAATGTTGAATGTATCAAATAGTGAAACACCTGTGTTGCCATGGGGGAATACCCTGTAATGATGTCCTATCAATGATGTTCTCCTACTTGCTCTACCTTTGTGTTTTATTTACCTCTTGCACCATCTTTTCTATATCCGGGTGTTCAAGCATCTTTTGGAAAGACTTCTATCTATCCCTATTTGTAATTTAGGTACATCGTGAGACAACAAATAATCATTTTCAATTAATTGCTCAGTAGTTATTGGAATTGTATAGTTAAAATCACAGCCTACTATTTTAGTAAAACAAAAAATTAGTACCACTCACTACTTCATGACAAGTATCTGTGGTAAAATTAACACAAAAGGTTCTAACATGTGCACATCCATTTCCTAAGTAATAGACTTGGGATTGGGTTTTAGCATGGGGAAGCATTTCAAAGGTACACACACTATCTTCAGTATCCAAGCATAAGTCTTCATTTTCTGCCACAGCATTTTCACAGATATATCCTAATTGTCCTTTAGGGATACATGCCTCAGTACTGACTGACTGCCACTTTTTCTTGGTGCAATCGTAACTTGCCCAAACATTATGGCCTGTGGGTCTGATAATTATGTTTTGGTGTGTGGCTCCTAATGTCAAGATAGGAAAGATGGTCTTTTCTTTGGCTGCACTGATAGTGAGTGCATAAGCTTCAATTTGTTCATGTTGAGGATTGTAAGTGAAGTTTACTAACTGCCACCATGCTTGGTAATTTTTCTCAAATTGTGTAGTGGAACTGTTTCCGGCTATTATTTCTCTTATCTCTTGGGGCAGTATTCCTGAAGTTCCTTCTCTTAATATTTCTGCAGCTACAGATTGTACCCACAGTTAAGTTTGGATACATTGAATCCCAAGTGCAAACCTTTTATGGATGCTGCCAGCACAGTCGGCAATCTTGGTAAAATCTTCCGCAGTGTGGTTGGCTACTAATGGCAACAATCTGACTGCCAATGATTGTGTTTCTGCCCAAGTGAGCAAAGATGATCTTAAAGGGACTTTGAGTTTTCCCAGATCAGAAGTGACGGCACTTAGTTTATTCACTAACACTTCTTGGTCTATGGTGTTTAGTACACCTAATCCTGTGCCAAACCATGCATTCCAGCCCTTTAGACTTTGCTGAATATAGGGCTGACAGTCTTTTTGTATGTGTGATATGTTTACTTGAATGTTTATTTGAACTCTTTTCAGTGAATATGTGGGATCTAACAACAGCTTTTGCTCATTTGAGTGTCTAATTACGTATGCTCCAGCAAAAGTTAAATTGTGGACACTCTCACAGGTTAAAGAAGGAGTTGTAGAGCTGGTGGTGGTCTTAGTCAATGGGGTGGTAGGAGATTTGGTAGTTGGAATACTTGATGAAGCATTAATTATTAACCTCCTGATTATATTTCCTTCCCTGAATGTCCACTGACACATCACAGAAACTGATTTATCTAGAGTGAAGGTGTGCCAACATTGATCAGAATCACATGCCTGTCCACTAATTACATTTCCGTAGTCATATGGGTAGGTAAGAGATACTTTCACAGAGTCCCATACAGTAATGTCACTTTTGGGTGACCATCTAATCTGTGAGGGTGGTTTATACGCTTTGCATCCAACTCGAGTTCGTTCTCCAATTTTTCCTATTAAAACACTTGCATGGTATGGGGTACCAGAATTTTGCCAATTAGTCAGTACCCTCATTCCTTGGAGGACTATAACAGATGCATTCTATTGGTTCATTTGGGCTGACTGAGGCAGAAGATCTGGTTGTAAGTAAAATAATAGACCAGAGACCCCATTCTAGGCCTGAGACCATAATGAGTTCTGGGCAAGGGCTTGATCTAACACCAATGTACTTATCAGTCCAAAGGTCAGCATTGAGAAGGCTTGAGAGTAGATGATTCCTCTCCCGAGGTCCATGCCTCCTCTGGAGCCCTCTTGACTCGAGAGTAGTGGATCCACGTGGGTTTCTCTTTCACCCGGATCATCAGCACTTGGTAGGGTCCATCCCACTTCTCTCGTAGTGGTTCTCCTGAAAGATTCTTAACATGTACCCAATCACCAGGATTGAATGGATGCAATTTACTATCAGGTTGTTTGGGTTGGTGTTCTAACACCACAGTAGTATTTTTCTGCAGTCGTTTCCCTATAGCCATAACATGATCATACACATACTGATTACTGATTTGATCCACAGCTTCACTATTCACAGCTTGCATCATGTAGGGTCTGCCCAATAGAATTTCAAATGGACTCAGTTTCTCTTTTGATCTCAGCTTGACCCTACGCCTGATTAAAGCAATAGGTAAAGCTCGATACCAATGAAAATTTGTTTCTTGACATATTTTAGCAATTTGTTGCTTAATGAGGTGATTCATCTTTTCTACTTGCCCACTTGCTTGGGATCTGTAGGGCATATGCAGTTGCCAATTGATTTTCAGTGCTTTACTTATTGCTTGTACAATTCGTGCACAGAAGTGTGAACCTCTATCTGAAGAGATGCTCTTAGGCACTCCAAACCGTGGTGTAATCTCGTTCAACAAGACTTTAACCACTCCTTTTGATTCATTTGTTCTACATGGGAAAGCTTCAGGCCATCCAGAAAATGTGTCAGTCAAAACTAAGAGATAACAGAACCCCCCCCTTTTCTTGGGAGCTCAGAGAAATGAGTTTGCCAAATTTCACCTGGGAAATGCCCTTTGCTTATTGCCCCTTGGTGTATTTTTGTTCCAGTATTTCAGACAAAGTTCACATTGGGATGTGACTTGCTCTATTGTGGTAAATAAATTTGGTCCTGCCACTCTGGTCCTTAAATGCTAATGATGCCTTAAGCCCCTATTTGTGGGGGGAAGTCCCACAATTAAAGTTTGAGGTAGTGCAAAAGTTAGGCCGTGTTCCATGGGAGCAGTGGAGCTGGTTAGATGGTTTCCATGGACACGGCCTTGGGTTGCAGGGAGTACAAGGTTAAGACGGTTTGATAATGTGCAGGTGCTTGGATTCCTGGGTGTTGTTGTGGGAATATGTTTGTGTTGTGTGTGAAGTTGGCAAACTCAATAAAGGCTGCCTGCTGCACTGAGCAGGCAGACATCTCGTCTCACTATCCTTGTGTGTCTTGTGTGTCTTGTGCGTCTTTCTTCCCCCACCGGACCAGGCCTCAAGACAAGATACCCTGCGACACCTATTAGTTTTTTTATTTTTCTAATTTTTGTAAGCTTTATAAGTTTTATAAGTAATAGAAGTAGATTTTAAAAGCAGCAGCCCTCATTCCCTTACCCTGTAGTATAAGTAGTTTACACATTCCTTAACCCTCTTACCCCATTCCATGCTCCCTATATCAATCCTACCCCTGAATTCAGTAGGAATGTTTAGTCTCTTGTCAAGGCAAGGCCTATACTGTTTAGAGAACACCCATATCTAGGCCTGAACAACAGAACAGAGTCAAGAACTAGGTGACTGTGTACCCTCTGTACCCCGAAGAAGATGAAGACTGATGAAGAGAGGGTCTCAAAAGCCCCCAGCCCCAATTCCCAGGGGGCGGGATGGGGGTGGACCAGAGCAAAGGCTACGGGGTGGACACACTTAGGATTGGACAGATAGTATTATAAAATGTAACATCTCAAGCACAGCGGGCGCGTCCTGTAACATCTATTGCCTTGGCACAGTTAAACCCTTTCCTTATCTCACCCTCAATTAACTGCTCCTGAGTTTTTTTTCTTAGCACCAGCTGATAAGGTATCACTAATAGAGTGAGTCTTAGCCCCAATAAGTTTTATCATGTTTTACTTTTACAAATTACCACACTAATTTTTCTAATAGCATTAACTGACCTGTTTTTAGTTAACCTCACCCATTGTCTAACAGCTTACCTTCATTTTCATGTATCCACTTATAATCTGTTTCTTGATATTCTACCTGTTGATCTGTGTCTAGTTCTTCTAGCACTAAAGCTGCTACTGGTAGTTCTTTACTTCTTGCAGCAGCTAATTCAGCTTCTGCATCAGCTTTTGTGTTTCCTATTTCCGGGACAGTGTTACCTTTCAGATGTCCTTGGCAGTGCATAATTGCCACCTGAGAGGGGAGTTGTACAGCTTCTAGTAATCGTAGAATTTCTTCAGCATATTTCACAACTTTTCCTTGAAGAGTTAAAAGTCCTCTTTCTTTCCAAATTGCTCCATGAGCATGAACTATGCCAAAGGCATATTTGGAGTCAGTCCAGGTGTGAATTTGTTTTCCTTCTGCCAATCCTAAATCTTGAATTTGTGAATCCGAAAAATCGGGTATAAAGAACTGCCCAGAGAGCTTTGATCTTTTGAGCAGCAAAGGTATTTATTAGCAGCGCTGGGAGCAAGCCAGCCATTGCTGGAAAAACTTGCTCAAAGGCTTCACACAAAATCAGCAGTTTTTATACAATTTTCAGATGTGATTAAATGCATATTCAAGTGATTACAACATCTATTCATACATATTGATAACAGGCGGAGTATAGGCGGAGCTCAGGCGGAGCTTGGGGCGGCGCTTCTCTTGACCCTACATTCTGGGGGTACTTCCGGTCTTTCTCCCATGGGGAGGGGGTTTATTTTCATCTTCATCAGTTTGACCCTTCTTCCTTTCCATTGTTCTTGACCCGCTCACTCAAGCTTGGAGAAAGCCCTGGCTCCTGGCCTATTTCTCCTATTCAAATGTCTACTTTATCTTACTGCGTCCTAATTTATTGCCTCTAGGCCTATTACATGTACCTCTAACATTCTGTTAAGTTTTGGTGCAGTAAGTAGAACAGAACAAGCACAGATCGTTTTGGATGTAAGTAACTTGTTAGCAGGCCCAAGTTTCTTAGTTAACTCTTTTGGGCTTACCCTCCTGTTTCAATCCCCCCTTTTACTTATAACTTACGAATTCCTTCGTCAAGTTCCAATGGGTTTTGATAGGTATGCATCACTGCCCACAGTATCTGCATCCTTTTGAGTGCGGTACTTACTTTGTACCATAGCCAAATATTGAAGATTATCAGCAGAATCATGCTGGCTATGACAACCAACACTGGATGTATTAAGTAGTGAAACACTTGTGATGCTGTAGGGGAGTATCCCATAAAGATGTCCCACCAGTGGTGTTCTCCCACTTTTTCCACTTTGGTTAAAACAGTTTTTATGTTTTCTGTGTCATGTTCCACTTGCCAGAGCATTCGCCGAGTTGTTCTGTTCACTTCCTGGACCAGTTTTTCTATGTCAGGATGTCTAAGCATTGCTTTGAAAAGACTAATGTTCATTCCTATCTGTAATTTTGGCACATCATGATAAATCATATAATCAGTTTCAATCAGTTGTCTAGTAGTCACTGGAACAATATAATCAAAGTCACAGCCTGTGATTCGAGTAAAATTACATATGCAAAAATTGGTACCATTCGCAACTTCATGACAAACATCTACGGTAAAATTAGCACAAAAGGTCCTAACACATGCACACCCATTTCCTACGTGATACACTTGTGATTGGACTTCAGCATGGGGAAGCATCTCAAAGGTACACACACTATTCTCAGTATCTAAGCATAAATCTTCATTTTCTACTACAGCATTTTCACAGATATATCTTAATTGTCCTTTAGGGATACATGCCTCAGTACTAACTGACTGCCACTTTTTCTTGGTGCAATCGTAACTTGCCCAAACATTATGGCCTGTGGGTCTGATAATTATGTTTTGGTGTGTGGCTCCTAATGTCAAGATAGGAAAGATGGTCTTTTCTTTGGCTGCACTGATAGTGAGTGCATAAGCTTCAATTTGTTCATGTTGAGGATTGTAAGTGAAGTTCACTAACTGCCACCATGCTTGGTAATTTTTCTCAAATTGTGTAGTGGAACTGTTTCTGGCTATTATTTCTCTTACCTCTTGTGGTAATATTCCTGCGGTTCCTTCCCTTAATATTCCTGCAAGTACAGGTTGTACCCACTGTTGAGTTTGGAGACATTGTATTGCAAGTGCAAACCTTTTATGGATGCTGCCAGCATAGTCAATAATCTTGGTGAAATCCTTTGCAGTGTGGTTAGCTACTAATGTTAACAACTTAACTGCCAACGATTGTGTTTCTGCCAAAGTGAGCAAAGATGATCTTAAAGGGACTTTGAGTTTTCCTAGATCAGATGTGACGGCACTTAGTTTATTCACTAACACCTCTTGATCTATGGTGTTTAGTACACCTAATCCTGTGCCAAACCATCCGGTTGCATCTCTTTGAATTCTGGTACGAGAGGATCTGGCCATCATCCATGCATGCCAGTCTTTAAGGCTTTGTTGAATATAGGGCTGACAATCTTTTTGTATGTTTGATATGTTTACTTGAAGGTTTATTCGGACCCTTTTCAGTGAATATGTGGGATCTAACAACAGCTTTTGCTCATTTGAGTGCCTAATTACGTATGGTCCAGCAAAAGTTAAATTGTGGACATTCCCACAGGTCGGAGGAGTTGTCGAGGTGGTGGTCGTGGCCTTAGTCAATGGTGTGGTAGGAGGTTTAGTAGTTGGGATACTTGATGAAGCCTTAATTAGAAACCTCCTGACTATATTTACTTTCTTAGTTGTCCATTGACATATCCCAGAAACTGTTCTATTTAGAGTGAAGGTGTGCCAACGTTCATCAGAATTACATTCACGTTTACTAAGTACATTTCCGAAGTTATACGGGTAGGTGAGTTTTATTTGCAGATTATCCCGTATGGAAATGTTAGTTTTGGGTAACCACTCAATCAATGGGGTTGGTTTATACATTTTACATCCAATTCGAGTTTGGTCTCCAACTTTTCCTATTAGGACACTTGCAATATATGGGTTACCAGGACGTTCCCAATTATCCAGCACTCTTGCTCCTTGGAGGATTATGACAGATGGATTGTATTCATCCATTTCAGATGGAGTCGTATTGAGCAGGTTTAGTACACCAATTTGCAAATCAGAACTCTCATTATAGGCCTGTAACCATAATGGATTTTGGGCATGAGTTTGACCTAACACCAATGTACTTATCAGTCCAAAGATCAGCATTGAGGAGGCTTGATAGTATATGATTCTTCTCCCGAGGTCCATGCTTCCTCCGGAACCCTCTTGACTCGAGAGTAGTGGATCCACGTGGGTTTCTCTTTCACCCGGATCGCTGTGAAGGTGGTCATCAGCACCTGGTAGGGTCCATCCCACTTCTCCCACAGTGGATCTCCTGAAAGATTCTTAACATATACCCGATCACCAGGGTTGAATGGATGTAACTTACAATCAGGCTGCTTAGGTTGGTCTTCTAACACCACTGTGGCATTTTTCTGCAATTGTTTTCCTACAACCATAACATAATCATACACATACTGATTACTAATTTGATCTACAGCTTCACTATTCACAGTTTGCATCATGTAGGGTCTGCCAAACAGAATTTCAAATCGGCTCAGTTTCTCTTTTGACCTTGGCTTGACCCTTAACCTAATTAAAGCAATAGGTAAAGCTTGGTACCAGTAAAGATTTGTTTCTTGACATATTTTAGCAATTTGTTGTTTAATGAGATGATTCATTTTTTCTACTTGCCCACTTGCTTGGGGTCTGTAGGGCGTATGCAATTGCCAATCAATTTTCAATGCTTTACTTATTGCTTGTACTACTTCTGCACA
>NW_020920537.1:0-690 GCF_003984885.1 Neopelma chrysocephalum
CAGAAGATCTGGGGGGGACAGGTGGGACAGGTGAGGGCACCTGGGGGAATTTGGGGTCACCTGGGGGGGTTTTAGGGTCACCTGGGAGGGTTTAAGGGTCATCTGAGATGGTTTGGAGTCACCTGAGGGGGGTTTGAGGTCACCTGGGGGGGTTTGGGGTCACCTGGGGGGGTTTGAGGTCACCTGAAGGGGATTTGGGGTCACCTGGGGGTCACCTGGGGGGGTTTGAGGTCACCTGGGTGGGTTTTGGGGCCATGGGAGGGACAGGGAGGGTCACCTGGGGGGGTTTGGGGTCACCTGGGGAGGTTTGGAGAAACCTGGGGGTCACCTGGGGGGGTTTGGGGTCATCTGAGGGTCACCTAGTGGGATTTAGGGACACCTGAGGCTCACCTGGGGGTCATCTGGGGGGGTTTGGGGTCACCTGGGGGGATTTAGGGACACCTGAGGGTCACCTGGGGGTCACCTGAGCAGGTTTGGGGTCACCTGGGGGATTTGGGGTCACCTGGGGTCTCTGGAGTCATCTGGGGGGGTTTGGAGTCACCTGAGGGGGATTTGGGGTCATGGGGGGTCACCTGGGGGGGTTTAAGGGTCACTTAAAGGGTTTGGGATCATGGGGGTGTCACCTGGGGGTCACCTGGGGGGGTTTGGGGTCCCCAGGGTCTGGATGGAGGGGGACAGACCCCCGTGCAC
>NW_020920538.1:0-2199 GCF_003984885.1 Neopelma chrysocephalum
CAGCTGCCACTGCCCATGAGGTTAATGGACAGGCCCCCTCCCCCCCGAGGATAGTTTATCAATCTGTCTATCTATCTATCTATCTGTAGGGTTTAGTTTGGAACAATTTTGTCTCCATGTAAAGTAGGTTTGGGGCAGTTTTGGCTCCTGCCTATAGCGATATAAAAACATAAAAATAACACTTCCCCTCTCTGGCTCCAAGCCCAGCCTGTCCCCTCCAGGGGTGGGTGTTCCCCCCTCTGCCCCGGGCAATTCCTGTGCTCATGGGCAGCAAAGCCCCCACTGCTTCTGCAACTGGAGAGTGTTGGAGCCATGGACCATTAACATTCCAGTCTCTCCCAGCTCTGCATCCCAAAAGTCGAGAGGAATCAATCTGTCACCTCAAAGTGGATCAATCCTGATGAAAATGGCTCGATCCCACCCCAAAATTCCTGTGTTTCTTATTTTCCCTATGTAATTCTGGGGCAGCCGCTGCCACCCCTCAGCTCTCTGCAAGCTGAGGCTTGGCCTTGCCCTTTTGCCTTTGCTGGATTTCTTCATCAAATATTTCTCTCTCCCTGAAAAGAAAAATATGGAAGGTTTTCGATAATCTGGACATCTTTAGACCGTCTGGACAAATTACAGTTTGCAGTGTTGGAGCAGCTCAGCCACAATGTTTTCCATGTTTAATCATTTGTTCCCATCCCTCCCAGGAGGGAGGACACTGAACTCTTCCACAGAACAGAAAACTAGTAACAAAAATTCAGAGAATACTGAAAATGAAAAATACCTTTGGCTCACAGGTGGCCCTTTCATGTCCTTCTTTTCTGCCTTCCTGCAATCCATGTTATCCACGGCAGCAGTTGCCTAGATGATGGCCCAAAAAAGCTTTTTAATTCCTTTATAATCATTCCAAAAAAACTGAATCACAGCTGGGGTGTGGGAGACCAAACAGGTGTTCAGGCTGGAGAGCCAGAGGCAGCTCCTCAGAGAGAGGCCTCAGAGATAGTGATGGAATCCATCAGACGACCTTGGGCACTGTGAGAGGGAGAGAAGAAGCTGCAAACTTCAGGGGAAGGACACCTGTGGTGAACACCTGCTACCAAAGGTAAAAATGAGAAGGAAGAGACTGTTTTAGTTCACCCCACTTATGAAATATGAATTAATTTATAATTAAGAATGACAATGTGTTGTTAGAAAAATTTGAGTAGTGTGGATAAGTTAGAAAAAGTGTGTGACAGTATGTTAAATAGGTCCATGCATGCCTCCTTCCCTGTAGCCTAAAACTTCCTGTGCTAGGTGGGATAAAAAAAGCTTTAATGTAAACATTGCATAACTTTTCTGCCATTTTGGGGTGGACGAGGAGGACGGAAGAATAAAACTTCTATTTTTAGTGACACAGTCAGATTGTCTTTATTAACAGCCAACAACAGTAAAAGAGTTTAAAACTGTGTCAGGACAGATTTTGGGCATTGGCAGTTCTCCACAATTCCTTTAGTTCCATGAGGTTCTGCAGTGTCACAACTGGCCCTTGATTCCATGAGGTTCCAAAAAGTCCCAGGGTTCCTTTGGCTCCATGAGGCTCTGCAGTGTCACAATGGCCTCTTGTTTCCATGAGGTTCCACAGTGTCCCAGGATTCATTTTTTCCATGAGGCCATGGACTTTCACTATGGATCCCTGATTCCATGCAGCCATGCTGTGTCACAATGGCACCTTGGTTCCATGAGATCCTACAGAGTCCCAGGGTTCCTTGTGGAGCATGAGACCCTGCAGTGTCACAAGTGCCCCTTGATTCCATTATATTCCACAGGGTTCCTCTGATTCCATGAGGCCCCACATGTCACAATGGCCCCTTGATTCCATGAGGTACCACAGTGTCACAAGGACCCCTTAATTCCATCAGGTTTCAAAGTGTCACAATGACCTCTTTGGCCCCAGAAGGCCCTGCAGTGTCACAATGGTCCCTTGATTCCATGAGGTTTCACATTGTCACAAGGGTCCCTTTAGCTCCGTGTGGCTCTTTGACATCCCGTGACCTCACGGCTCTTTAGGAGCCCTGAGAACTTCAACAGGGGGAAGTGCCGGATTCTGCCCTGGGATGGGACAACCCCACATGGATGGACAGACTGGGAAGGAGAGGCTGGAGAGCAGTGCCGGGAAAGGGCCCTGGGAGTGCTGGTGGGTGGCCAGTTGGCCCTGAGTCAGCAGTGCCCTGGCAG
>NW_020920539.1:0-1083 GCF_003984885.1 Neopelma chrysocephalum
ACTGGGAGCTTCTTGGCCCATGCTGGGAGCAAACTGGGATCAACTGGAAGATAATGGAACCATGCTGGGGGGACTGGGACCACAGTTGGGGCAGCTGGAATCATACTGGGAGAAACTGGGCCCACACTGGGACCATACTGGGATCATACTGGGATCATACTGGGAGTGACTGGCACTATGCTGGGGCCAATTGGGACCATGTTGTGGGCAAGTGGGATATAGTGGGAGCAACTGGGCCCATACTGGGAGTGACTGGGCCCATACTGGAAGTGACTGGGCTCATACTGGGAGTGACTGGGCTCATACTGGGAGTGACTGGGCCCATCCTGGGAGTGACGGAGCCCATCCTGGGAGTGACTGGGCCCATACTGGGATCATACTGGGATCATACTGGGAGTGACTGGGCCCGTACTGGGAGTGACTGGGCCCGTACCTGGGAGTGACTGGGCTCATACTGGGAGTGACTGGGCTCATACTGGGAGTGACTGGGCCCATCCTGGGAGTGACTGGGCCCATACTGGGAGTGACTGGGCCCATACTGGGAGTGACTGGGCCCATACTGGGAGTGACTGGGCTCTGGGAAGCGCAGGAGGGGCAGGAGGCAGAGGCCAAACCCCTTCCTGCTGCTCTGCATTCCCAAAATCCTTGTTCCCAGTTCCCACCCTGGCCCTGAGCAGCAGCTCCGCTCCGGGATCCCTTTCCCTGGGGACACTTCCCTGCCCTCTCCCCCCTTCCTGCCCCTGGGAATCAGCACTTGGGAGCCTCATCCCGTTGTTTCCTCCTTCTCTTCCCCACTATTATCAGGATCCCCCTGCACCCCCTTTTCCTGGGCACTGGGACCCCCTGCCCGGCCATTCCTGGTTTTCCAGCCCCCCCTTTCTTTGATTCCAGGACCCCCCTGCCCCCTCTTTCCTGGTCATCCCGCCTCTCCCAGCCCTTGGATCCCCCTTTTCCTGAGCCCCCATTCCCGGCCACCCCAGGTCACCTCACCCCCAGCCCCCCTTCCCTTCACCCCAGCACCCCCTGCAGCCCCTTCCCGGCTCTCCCAGTTCCCCCCTTTCCTTGACCTTGGGATCACCCCAA
>NW_020920540.1:0-976 GCF_003984885.1 Neopelma chrysocephalum
CGTAGAACAAAGGTTCCAGCACAGAAAGCTCTTGCTGCCAATGGGGACTCCAGGATGACACACCAACTGCAACACAAACAAAAAGCTTCCAGACTTTCTTTGCTGGCGATTAGGGCTGTTGTTTCCTGTTTTCAGCCCTGACTCGCAACTGCCAGCCCGACTCCCAAAATTGCATACGGACGAATATTCCTCCCACACCAAAGGTGCCAGCAGAGAAACGTCTTGCTGCCAATGGAGTACCCAGGCCTACACAACAACTGTACCACCAAGCCAAAGCTTCCAGGCTTTCTTTCCTGGCGATAAGGCTGTTGTTTCCTGTTTTCAGCCCTGCCTCCCAACTGCCAGCCCCACTCCCAAAATTGCATACAGACCAAGATTCCTCCTAGAACAAAGGTGCCAGCACAGAAAGCTCTTGCTGCCCATGGAGTCCCCAGGATGACACACCAACTGCAACACAAACAAAAAGTTTCCAGGCTTTCTTTCCTGGTGATAAGGGCTGTTGTTTCCTGTTTTTAGCCGTGCCTCACATCTACCAGCTCAGCTCCCAAAATTGCATACGGACGAATATTCCTCGCACACCAAAGGTGCCAGCACACAGAACTCTTGCTGCTGATGAAGTGCTCAGCCTGGCCCACCAACAGCAACACAAAGGAAAAGCTGCCAGTCTTTCTTTGCTGGGCATAAGGGCTGTTGTTTCCTGTTTTCAGGCTTGCCTCCCAACTACCAGCCCCACTCCCAAAGTTGCATACGGATGAAGACTCCTCGCACACCAAAGGGGCCAGCACAGAAAGCTCTCGTTACTCAAGGACTCCCCAGGCTGACAAACCAACTGCATCACAAAGTCAAAGCTTCCAGGCTTTCTTTCCTGGCGATAAGGGCTGTTGTTTCCTGTTTTCAGCCCTGCCTCCCAACTGCCAGCCCGACTCCCAAAATTGCATATAAACAAAGATTCCTCCCACACCAAAGGTGCCAGCAC
>NW_020920541.1:0-2146 GCF_003984885.1 Neopelma chrysocephalum
GAGGCCCAATCCCAGTGGGAATTCCCAGGCAGGTGCTTTTCCAGGTGTTTTTCCAGATGCTGACCATTCCAGGCGCTGTTCCCGGTTCAGGGCCGTGGGAAGAGCTGGATTTTCCCGTGGGATCTTACGAGCCCTCCGTGGCCTCCGAGGGGCGGCCGGGCCGGAGGAGGGGGCACAGGTACGGGGGGGACCCTCCACTGTCCCCCAGTATCCCAGTATCCCAATATCCCAATATCCCCAGTATCCCAATATCCCAGTATCCCCAGTATCCCAATATCCCAGTATCCCAAATATCCCAGTATCCCAGTATTCCCAGTATCCTAAATATCCCCAATATCCCAATATCCCCAGTATCCCCAGGATCCCAGGATCCAATATATCCGCAGTATCCCAGTATTCCCAGTATCCCAATATCCCCAATATCCTAGTATCCCAATATTCCCAGGATCCAATATATCCCCAGTATTCCAGTATTCCCAGTATCCTAAATATCCCCAATATCCCAATATCCCCAGTATCCCAATATCCCCAGTATCACAGTGTCCCAGTATCCCAATATCCCCAATATCCTAGTATCCCCAATATCCCAGTATCCAAATATCCCCAGTATGCTACTATCCCAATATCCCCAGTATCCCCAATATCCCAGTATCCCAATATCCCCAGGATCCCCAGGATCCCAGGATCCAATATATCCCCAGTATCCCAGCATTCCCAGTATCCTAAATATCCCCAATATCCCAATATCCCCAGTATCACAGTGTCTCAGTATCCCAATATCCCCAATATCCTAGTATCCCAATATCCCAGTATCCCAATATCCCAGGATCCCAATATCCCCAGGATCCCAGTATTCCCAGTATCCCAATAGCCCCAGGATCCCAGGATCCAATACATCCCCAGTATCCCAGTATTCCCAGTATCCTAAATATCCCCAATATCCCAATATCCCCAGTATCCCAATATCCCCCGTATCCCCAATATCCCAGTATCCCAATATCCCCAGGATCCAATATATCCCCAGTATCCCAGTATTCCCAGTATCCTAAATATCCCCAATATCCCAAAATCCCCAGTATCCCAATATCCCCAGTATGCTACTATCCCAGTATCCCAATATCCCCAATATCCTAGTATCCCAATATCCCCAGTATCCCAGTATCCCCACTATCCCAGTGTCCCCATGTCTCTCCCCTCAGTGCCCCCTCTCTCCCGCAGGATTCCCGGCGGGATCGGCCTCTTCCCGAGGGCCTCGAGGGGCAGCGGGGGCGGGGCCGCCTGGCTGGGGCTGAAGGACGAGGAATTCCCGGGATCCGGAGCCAGGGATGAGGATTTCCCGGGATTGGGACCCAAGGACAAGGATATCCCAGGACTGGGATCCAAGGACAAGGATATCCCGGGATTGGGATCCAGGAATGAGGATTTCCCAGGATTGGGACCCAAGGATGAGAATTTCCCAAGATTGGGACCCAAGGACAAGGAATTCCTGGAATTGGAGCCCAAGGACAAGGAATTCCCGGGACTGGGATTGAAGGACAAGAATTTCCCAAGATCTGAACCCAAGGACAAGGATTTCCTAGGACTTGGATCCAAGGACAAGGATCTCCCAGGACTGGGATCCAGGGGTGAGGATTTCCCGGGATTGGGACTCAAGGACAAGGAATTCCCAGGATTGGGATCGAAGGACAAGAATATCCCAAGATTGGGACCCAAGGAAGAGGATATCCCGGGATTGGGATCCAAGAACGAGGATTTCCCAGGACTGGGCCCCAAGGCTGAGAATTTCCCAAGGCTGGGACCTAAAGACAAGGAATTCCTGGGATTGGGACCCAAGGACAAAGATTTCCCGGGACTGGCATCGAAGGACAAGAAGCTCCCAAGATCAGAACCCAAGGATGAGGATTTCCCGGGATTGGGATCCAGGGATGAGGATTTCCCGGGATTGGAGGCGCCGGCAGGAGCCGATCCTGGCCCAGCCCGGGAGCAGAACTGGCTGAGCTCGGCCTTGACCTGGAAAAGAGCCCGGGAGAGACATTCCCAACCCTCCGGGAGCCCGGGAAAAGAGCCGGAGGGGCTGGATCAGCATTCCCGGGAGAGCAGGAGATGCCCTTCCCAGGACACCATTCTCCAATCCCAACCATTCCAG
>NW_020920542.1:0-6048 GCF_003984885.1 Neopelma chrysocephalum
CTGCACCTCTTCAGGCTGCTGTGCTGGAGCAGCCCCAGGGCTTTCCTCCTCCTCCTCCTCCTACTTCTTCACCCAGGCCAGCTTGGGCACTGTGGGGGGGCTCTGCTGCACGTCTCTGTCTGGCGTTATGGCTGCCTGCAGCAGAGATGCCATGGAAATACTTTGGCTCCCCAAGTCCTGCAGTCGTGCCTTGAAGGCAGCTGCAAGAGTAAAACCCGGGAAATGCTCCACCTCATCCAGTCCCACCCTCTGGCCTCCAGGGCACCTGCCCCAGGGACTGGAGATGCCTTGAGTAGCCCCAGGTGCCCAAGTGCCACAGTCTGGCCTGGAGGATGCACGGGGGAGAGGTGGAGAGCTGCCAGAGCGAGCAACTTGGCCAGCTTCCCCTGAGAAACGCTTCCCTTCCCAGCACACTGTGCCAGCCTCAAAGGCTGAGGGGGCCCAGCGCACCCATCTTGGGGGACCACAGGCTGCTTACTTCAGCAGAGACAGCTCTCTCCCCAAGAAAGTCCAGGTTGGGGGCATCGGCCAGGTGCTGAACAGGCGCGGTGTCAGTGCTCGCCACACCCTCCGTTGTTGTGGCTTCGGCCTCCTCTGTGAGCCCAGGCAGCGCAGAGTCACAGTGTGACATGGCATCGCTCGAGGTGGTGTCCCAGTGGGTTGTGTGATCACTGGTTGCGGTGTCACACTTTGCTGTGCCAGCAGTCGCCGCGGTGCTGACATCAGGCTTTGGCTTCAGCTGGGTCGGGATGGTGTCAGGCTGGGCCTGGACATCAGCTGATGCGATCCTGGACTTCCTACGCCGACTCTCCACGAATTTCATAAACGTCTGCAGGAGAAAGAAGGGCAGGGAAGAGATGGATGTCCCCTGGAGGGCTGCGACAGCGATGCTGGGCTGAGCAGTGACAGCAAGCCCAGCCCAGGAGGGGATGGTTGCAGGTACCTGTGCTGCCGTGCGGAAGCGGCCACGGGCACGGAGCTGCTCTTCTGTCCGCTCCTGGCCTGCATCTGGCAAAGAGCGAGCGTGCTCAGAGCTGAGGGTGTGCGGGAGAGACCGGAGAACACAGCCCAGGCCTGGGCTCCAGGAGCAGGGCCAGCCCCGGGATGCCCAGTGGATGGAGCAGGGCTGCCGGGAGATCAGCCCCGGCCCCTCTGCCCCCCTCCCTTTCCCTGGGCATGTCCAGCAGGGATGGGACAGGATGAGGGCAAGGGGGCTGCAGCCACCAGCCCTGTGGCCCAGCTCCAGCACTCACCCTCCTGCGGGGGCTGCACCTTCTGCACCTCTTCAGGCTGCTGTGCTGGAGCAGCCCCAGGGCTTTCCTCCTCCTTCTTCGTCCGGAGCAGCCTGAGCAGGCTGAAGCGTCTCCCTGCCATGCCACAGTCTGGTGTCGAGGGCACCTGCAAGAGAGACGCCTCGGAGAAGCTCTGGGTCACTATGTCCTGCAGAATGGTCTTGAGGCCACCTGCCACAGGGATTGGAGATGCCTCGGAGAAACTCTGGGTCTCCAAGTCCTGCAGAAAAACCTCGAGTTCACCTGCCACAGGGATTGGAGACAGCTCGGAGAAGCTCCGGATCTCCAAGTCCTGCAGCAGGGCCTCGAGGGCACCTGCCAAAGAGGTTGGAGACGCCTCGGAGACGCTCCGGGTCTCCAAGTCACACAAAAAGGCCTCAAGGGCACCTGGAAGCGAGAAAATCCTCCAAAACGCTCCGGGTCAGCAAGGCACGAGTTGGCTGCGCGGGGACTCCGCACAGCTCCGCTCTGTCCCGTCCTGTCCCGTCGCCTGCTCCGAGGAGCACTGTTGACACTGCGGCCATGTCACCCGTAGCACCTCTGTCACCACGGGTCATAAAGGGCCCTTGGACACCCTGCCCCCTTCCATCCCACCGGCCACGCCCAGCGTGTCACAAAGGGCCCTGTGACACAGTGCCACGTGGCCTGGGGTCTCCCCCAGCCCGGCCAACCTGCCACACCTTGGAGGGAATCCGCTCTCTGAAGTATCTAATCTGGCTGGACCTGAACTGTGGGAATGGTTCAAGAAATGAGCAAACACTCCCCTCCTGTGCCTGCTCACGGCAGCACAAGGAGCCCCCTCGGCCGCCGACGCAGCCACAGCGGGAAGGGCATGGGGCCTTCCACACAAGCTGGCACGGCCTCCTTGGAAGAAGTTCCGGCTTATGGCCATCCTAAACATGGGGGGTGTGACACCGAGAAGGAAGGTGTGGGAAAAGGCACCAATGCTGCTGGCAGCCCTTTGGCAAGGGCTGCACCCAAATCAGCAGCTGTGGCAAGTCCTGGCCCAAGGAGACTTGCCACCACCCCGAGTCCTGGCAAGGGTGCTACCCGTCTCCTGCCCCAAAGAGTTGTGCCCCCAGGTATTAGTTCGTTGGAATACATGCCCAGAATAAAGACAAGTACAACAGACATTCAAACACTACAAAAAATCTTTTATTGCAGTGAGAATAAAAAAAAACTACTGGCAAAGAGAACCAAAAGCTAAAAAAATACAGAAAAACTGCTTTATCGCTTGGCATTCATACAATACTACGAACAGCTTTTATTATAGTATTAACTAGAAAAAAGGGAATTAAAAGGATTCCAAAAAAGGATATAAAACATTTGCTTTCTCAGTTGCTTCCTATCAATAAACTGTGCTTACCCACACAGACAGGCCAGGGCTGCTAGGATCTGCAGCAGCTGGTCGGTGCCCATGCTTAGCGGGCGTCCCCACGGAGCAACAGCCTCGAGTGAAGGATGAACATCGCTCACCCCAGCAGTCCTGACACCCCATTTTAGCAGCTCTACATTACACCACGTAGGGCCAGTACACAGTATAAGGTGATGCGTGAGTGGCAGCCAAACCTCGCCTGTTCATCACCTGATAGCAACAGTCTGCGCATGCCCTGCTGTAGGGCAAGGGGCGAATGACCCCTGCCCACACAATCTTCCTCTCACCAGCATCTTTCTCACCCCTATGGACGACCTCTCCCATTGTGTTTCAAGGGTATTTGTGTCCATCTTGCAGCATGGAGCCAAGCCAAGAAGGAACTCAGCTCTGATCATGAGGGACATCAAGTTGACTTGCTAAAAAACACAATGGACCTTTCAACTAACTTGTGCCATAAAGTTACATTGTACAGCACTCTGGCTGGTTTCACATCCTAATATGTATTCTTTCTCACACCTCTATGCTCCACTGATCATCTAATTCAAAAGTATCCCCCTTACAGCATTGCAGGTCCACGTTGCTTGATTTAATGAAGATGTTGCTTGATTTACTGAAGGTATTACTTGATTTAATGAAGGTATTGCTTGATTTAATGAAGACAGGCTCTTTGTTTATCTTGGGAGCATTGAAAGTTGTCCATCCTGGATTCATGTCTGGCTGGAATTCTGGAGCTGATATCTTTAACCCAATGCTGGTGTTGGGTGTTGTAAACATCCTGGCTGAGTGATTTTTTTCCTTTTAGCTGCAAGCAAGCTTTTCCTCTGCCCAGTTACATCTAATACAATGTCTGTGGTTGTTCTCCAGTAGGGAGAAGGGTGATTTCTGGGTTAACAGTTCCCGGGAAATAAGAAACTCTTGGTTTCCAGGTGTCCTGCAGGAAGCCAGGCTTTTTGGTCTTGATTCGCTAATCGAACCCCTGGAAATAGCCATGAAGGGAATTTGTTTGAAGACCTGAATGCACCTGCCCTGCTCTGGCAGGGGATGTGTAATTTAGTGCTGTAAGTTAGTTGAACAACATTCCCAACAGAATTCCCAGCCAGCTGAGGATCACTCTCCCACCTCTCGGAAGGAGTTGGTCCGGTTCCTGCTGGCAACACCTCCCAAGTCCGAGCTGCACTGTCAGCTGAGAACACATTTCTCTTTCTAACAAAGTTCTAGGAATTTCTTCTCAACATCTCTTCTAAACCTCCCTCTTTTCTGTTAAACCCACTGCCCCTTGTGCTGTCCCTCTCTGGAGTGTTGGTGTCTGGTGCTGGAATGTGGCAACGTGAAATGCAAACAATGTGTTCTCTTGGACTGAGTTTGGATTCTGAGCTGTGGCACAGTGACCTTGACTTGGAATTCCAGGGTGGTTTGGGCTGCATTCCTGCTTTAGGGGAAAGCTTTCCTGGAGGAGCAATTTGTTTAAATGTAAAATGAACCAAGGACAATTTTTGAGAGCTTTGCATTTAGATTTCATTAGTCTGAAGTAGTAGAATAAATGGTCTTGTGTGTATTTATCTGTATAGAATCATGGAATGGTTTCGGTTGGAAGGGACCTTAAAGGTCTTTTCATTCCACCCCCTGCCATGGGCAGGGACACCTTCCACTAGACCAGGTTGATCCATCCTGTCCTTGGAGACTTGCAGGGATCCAGGGGCAGCCACAGCTTCTCTGGGAATTCCATCCCTTCCCCTCCCCACCCTCCCAGGGAAGGATTTCTTCCCAGTATCCCATCTAACCCTGTTTAAAAACCATTGTCCCTTGTCCTGTCCCTCCAGGACCATATAAGAAATCCCTCTCCCTCCTTTTTCTAAGCCCCCTTCCCTGGTGGGGTGTCTTCAGCTCCTCCCAGGACCTGTGTGTGTCTGTATCTATCTTGTATCTGTGTATATTTCTAGACAGGATATATTTTAATACATTTCTATCCATATATTTATACCTAGATATTTATACACTGTAAATATTAATGCACACCTATCTACACAATGATGTTAACTTTGTGTCCAGACCTACCCCTTCCCCTCTGTAACCTTTTTGGGGGGTTTATTCCTCGGGATTTCCAGGGTCTCAGTTTCAGTGGAGCAGATCTTTCCCACCTGGATCTTTGTTAAATCAACTTCAAGATGGCCAATCTGAGCCGCTGCAACCTGGCCCGTGCCAACCTGTGCTGGGCCAGCCTGGAGAGGGCTGACCTGTCAGGCTCTGTGCTGGATGGAAGAGCTGCTGCAGCTTGGGAGGGCTGGGCTTGTGTTAACAGAGAGGAGCTGGAACAAACAGAGCAGTGTAAAACATCGAGTTCTTAAATAGATTCTAGAGTTGTTCTGGTTCCTAAAGCTTCCACACTTCCTCACAGTAATGATTTAATGGGATTGACACCCAAAGCAGAAATTAAAAGTGTCTTCTTGATTGTCTTTGGTGTTGTTCTTCCGGCTCTCACTGACTCCTGTCTGTGCCAGTGTGCCAACCTGCCAGGGGTGAAGATGTTGCGCTCCAACGCAGAGGGAGCATCCCTGAAAGGCTGCAACTTTGAGGAGCATGGAGAGCTGCTGCAGCTGGCTGTGCTCCTGCTGCAAAGGAAGAGCAAAAGACCTCAGCCCTGGCTGCTCCAGGCCCACCGGGGCACAGGCCTGAAAAGACACTGGGCCCAAAGTTTCCTGGCAGCTCCAGAGGAGCCGCTCCAGAGGCACTTGGGAGCCCGGAGCAATCCAGCCAGCAACACACAGGCAGGACACAGACGCTGCTTCCTGGCTGGGGGAGGGCTTGTGGCCATCTCCAAGGACAAGGTCCTCAGGGATCCCCACAGCTCCAGCCTCTGCCCCTCCACTCTGCTGCAAGCGTTGAGGCTCCAGGAAAGCCACCAAAGGCCAAGGGGCTTCTGCTCACTTTTGCTGGCACGCTGCACAGCAGGGTAAATGCTGTTGAGCACAGGGAGCCCTTTTCCCCTCTTCCCCAAGGCTCTGTGCACACTGGGCACCAAAAAAAAGCTCCTGGGCTTCTGTTTGTGATAACATGTTGGTTGTATTCCCATGCTGGGCTCAAAGGAGGTGCTTGCAGGGAAGAGGCATCTTCCCCACAGGTTCACATGGCCCCAGGAGATGGAGCTTCCCTCATCAGTTCTCCACAGAGCTGCAGCAGCACAGGCAGACACTGCCCTGTGGAAAAGGTCGGGTCTTCCACACCCTGCACAGCCAGTCTTGGAGCCGCTGGAATCTGGAGTAGGGAGCCGTCTGTACAGCTCTTAGCAGGTAGCAGTGTTGAATTGCCAGACCTGCCATGGCGAGTCTGATGTCATCTGTCACGCCTCTATGGGCTGGAAGAGGCAGGAATGGAGACTACCAG
>NW_020920543.1:0-22040 GCF_003984885.1 Neopelma chrysocephalum
GTCAGTGCCTGCCCTCAGTGGGGCCCAGCAATGCTTCAAGGGACTTGGAGTTTGACTTCTGACTTCTTCAGCAGCTTCTTCAATCTTCTCTCACTAACTCATGATCATGGGCTGGGCTGCAAACACACCGTGGGGCTCATTAAATTCCAGAAATCCCTCAGGATCTCTTTGTCTTCCTTTAATTGTCTTCAAGGCAATTTCAAAACAAGTCTTCAAAGTTTGTACTTTATTTTGTTTTAATTCAAGGATGGCTACTTTTTAGTTCAGAGAAGAGGTGATAGAGGTGTTCTCCTAGTGATCTTGATGCTGAGTGTCTCCTCAGGAGATCCACACTGACCCTGGATGATCAACCTTGCTCCTCACCCCCAAACCTCACCAATTCTGACATGGCTCATCTCGGACTGACAGCTGATGCAACTCCAAACACACTGTGGGACCCATTAAAACACAGAAAAACAAAGTATTTCCCTTCCTTTAATTGTCTTAGTGTCTTCAAGACTTCTACATCTAATTGGAGATGTTTTGTAGTTTAGCTAAGGAGGAAGATTTTAAGGTGGAAGTCATGAGAAATATATATTTTTTTATGAAAGGGAATGATTTACACAGAGCCTTGGGATGCAAGAGGGTCAGGGCACAAAGGATTTGGATCCAAAGACAAGGGGGCCAAAGACATGAGTAGCTCTTAATCATTCAACAATTAAGCAGTTATCAAGTGATTCAATAGCATTTGCTACAATTTTAACAGTGGCTGAATTAGAGATTGACAATAACAACATTCCCACCACAGTCAATTCACACCCACACCCAGGCAGAGGTGTGTGGACACATCAATAGCTGGGTGTGGAAAGGTCCCTCTCCAAAATTCTCTTTGTGTTCAGGGAAACACACCCACAAATCCCTTTGTATTTCCCAACAGACAAGGGTCACAGCTGGAGGAGTGTTTGTTGGGGGGGATCAGAATTGTCCTGGGCATCAGCGAGGGTCTTTGGAGTGTTGCCAACTGGAGGGTTCCCGAGCTGGGAGAGGCTGCCAGAGGTGTCCCACTGAGAGGGAGGTGCTGGGGAGCTGCCGGGGCCTCCCTCAGCCCCACTGGTTGTGGGCTCCCAAGGTGACTGGCTTTAGTTATCTGCTGAATTTCCATCCTGGTGTCAGTAATGCCTGGAGTTTCCAAAATATTTGGGAATTGTATCTAAACTGTTCCATTTGGGTTACAATTCAGGTAGGGAAGGTTCCAAGATTTTCAGGGGATGATTGATTATCCTGTGTGCCCCATCTCTTACACCCATCCCAGTCAGCTGGATGGTTTATTGACAATGTGTCCCGAGGGGCGGGACCTCAGATGTCATAGAAACCCCTCCCCCCGGATTAGGAAACCTTTGGAATTCATGAGGTGTTCCAGGGGAGCATGAAAATGAACAGCAACTTTACTAAAGCACAGAAGCAAGCAGAACAAAGCAAGGCCCCAGCAGTTGCAGAGCAAAGGTCCCCCCATCCCTCTGTGCCCCGTGGCCGCTGAGGCGGCAGCGCAGGCCCAAGGCGGTGCCGGGTCCCGGTGCAGCCGGGGCAGAGCGGCGGCTGCGCGAGCGGCAACCCCGGCGGTGAGTGCGGCAGCCCCGTGGCAGCGGCGGCTCCGGGCACAGACACCGGCGGCAGCCGCTGTGGCGGCGGAGCAGCGACTCCGAGGCGCTGCAGGAGCGCCGGCTCCGCTTCCAGGCGCCGGCAGTGTTGGGAAGCCGGTGCCGGGCGGCTGCGGGGCAGCGCAGGCCAAAAGCGGCAGCGGCGGCAGCCTCGTGGCAGCGGCGGCTCCGGGCAGACACGGCCCCGCTCCAGCGCTGCCGCCTCAGCGGCGCTCAGGGGACGGCGCGGCGGCTCCGGGGGCAGCGGCCGGGGACTCCCTCTCGGGGCAGCCCCGGGCACCAAAGAGGACCAGGGCCCGGCGTGTTCTCAGCTCGGTTCTCTGCAGTTCTCACGGCATCTGAGCACAGGATGGGATGGGGAAATTGAGCTAAACCACAACAGGAGCTCATGGAACCAAGTGGCCATTGGGACACTGCAGGGCCTCCTGGAATCCAGGGGCCAGTGGGACACTGGGGAGTCTCTTGGAGCCAAGGGAACCCTGGGATATTTTGGAACATCGTGGAATCAAGGAGCCATTGTGACACTGCAGGGAGTCAAGGAAGCAAAGGAAACAAGAGACACTGTGGAACCTCATGGAACCCAGGATCCATTGTGACACTGCAGGGCCTCATGGAACCAAAAGAACTCTGAGAGTTTTTGGAACCTCATGGAAATCATGGGGCCATTTCTGGCAGGATAGTACCTAAGAAATGGTCAGAGAATACAAACAATTCAAGCTCTCTGTAGTGAGTTCCTGCTGGTGTCAAGGTGCTGTTTTTAATGTTGAATTCTGCTAAACCCAAAATGCTTCATGAAACTTCAAACACGCATCCTGCTTTCTGAAGCAGGATTTGACAGATAAGCTGCTCCCTGGCCTGCAAATATGTCTGTCAGTCAAACCCTTGATAACTATAAAAGCCCTGTCCAAGTTTCCTGTGGCAGATTCTTCCACAGACTTCCTTGAAGTGTGTGGAGTTTGTGCCATGAAACAGGGACAGCTCTTCATGGTCTATCCCCAGGGGCTAAGTGAAAGAGAGAACACTACCCCCTGTTTTTGTGGGATGAGTTACCTCAATCTCTGCTTCAGGATTGTTTCTTTTTGCTGGCTTTGATCCAATTGCTTTAATAGAATGACTTTGGTAGACTGCACTGTCCTATCTTACACTATACTGCCAGCAGGTTTTGGCTTTTATACTGCGCAGTAAATAATTCTGTTTAAGGTCTTTCATCTGTTCACTTGTCTGATCAACTGTCTGTTCATTTGTCATAATAAATAATTCATTTTATAGAAATATTTTTGATTTGCCATCACTAAAACCTGCAGGACAAAGTGATTGAACCACACCTCTATAATTCCTTCAGTTGAAACCAAACTCTGAGCCTGAGATTGGATCCAGCCACAGCCAGGCTCCTCTCTGAGAAGGAATTTAGAAAGTAAGGGGGTCCTTTCTGCCCCTCGTAGCTCAACGAGACGGCTCCTGCCATCAACTTTGTCTAAGCCTTCCACCCCCCCAGCCCCAAACCGTGACACATGGGCATGTCTTGTGCATGCAGTGCAAACATGGACTCCTGAGCTGGTCATTGGATGTCCCTCCTTGGAGGGAAGAACAAGCCCAATGGCCTGGGGTGAGAGGCCAGTGCTGGGAGCGGCGCTGGCTGTGCCAGGGCACTGCTGGGTGCCCCCACCCTGAGCACTCCCACCCTTGTGCTGGTCACTGCTGTTTTCCTCTGCAGGGTGTTGTGTTGAGCACATCCTGGAGAGCAAAGTGGAAAGCAGGTTGAAGCTTTGAGGCCCTGTCCTGAGGAGATGCCCCTGCAGGATGGCAGTGCTGCTGCAGAGGTCAGCTCTGTGCCAGCAGTGCCCGTGGCTGTCCCTGCCTGCAGTCCCTGGACAGTCCTACAGCAGGACTGGGACCGACTGCCAGAGCGCTGAGGCCTCCAACAACACAGGGCTCTGCAGGACAGTGTGGAAGGGAAGGAAGAGGAGGCCCCGCAGGAGAAGGGCTGCTGCTCCCTGGCAGTGCTGCTCTGCTGGGACTCTTTTCTGGCCCAGCTCTGCACAGAGGCACCGACCCTGCATCTGCAGAGAAGTCAGAGAGGAAAGATGTCACGCAAACAAGTCAATGCAGAGTTCTTTATTTGGTTTAAGCACACAGTGAGTACAATTCCCAATCTGTACAGCCTCTGGGCCAGGCAAGAAAGGCAAACCCTGAACTGAAAATGGTGATTACATATATAAATATATATATATACTTTTATATAAATATATATATATTTATATATATAACGAATTTTTGGTATGAACAAATTCTGACAAAAATAACACCCCTACCAGGAGCAAAAAATAGAGAAGATATGGTGGGCCTTTAATGAAGCACAGGATAGGATTGGCCTTTAATGTGGTACATAACATGCAGAAGAAGGAGAGTTTATTGCTTTTGAAAAACACCCAGTTGTCAGTTTCCTCAGGGCATCCTTGAGCTCCTGGTTCCTCAGGCCGTAGATGAGGGGGTTCAGTGCTGGAGGAACCACTGAATACAGAACTGACAGGGTTAGATCTAGGTATGGGGAGGAGATGGAGGGGGGCTTCAGGTGGGCAAAAGTGCCAGTGCTGAGGAACAGGGAGACCACGGCCAGATGAGGGAGGCTCGTGGAAAAGGCTTTGTGCCGTCCCTGCTCCGAGGGGATCCTCAGCACAGCCCTGAAGATCTGCACATAGGAGAACACAATGAAAATGAAACAACAAAAACAAAAACAAGCACTAACCACAATGACCCCCAGTTCTCTGGTGTTGGAGTGTGAGCAGGAGAGCTTGAGGATGTGTGAGATTTCACAGAAGAACTGGCCCAGGGCATTGCCCTGGCACAGGGGCAGGGAAAATGTATTGGCTGTGTGCAGCAGAGCACTGAGAAACCCAGTGGCCCAGGCAGCTGCTGCCATGTGGGCACAAGCTCTGCTGCCCAGGAGGGTCCCGTAGTGCAGGGGTTTGCAGATGGCAACGTAGCGGTCGTAGCACATGATGGTGAGGAGATAAAACTCTGCTGAGATGAAGAAGACAAAGAAAAAGAGCTGTGCAGCACATCCCATGTAGGAGATGGTTGTGGTGTCCCAGAGGGAATTGTGCATGGCTTTGGGGACAGTGGTGCAGATAGAGCCCAGGTCTGTGAGGGAGAGGTTGAGCAGGAAGAAGCCCATGGGGGGTGTGCAGGTGGTGGTCGCAGGCTAGGGCGCTGAGGATGAGGCCATTGGCCAGGAGGGCAGCCAGAGAGATGCCCAGGAAGAGCCAGAAGTGCAGGAGCTGCAGCTCCCGCCTGTCTGCAAATGCCAGGAGGAGGAACTGGGGCATGGAGCTGCTGTTGGACATTTGCTGTTCTTTAGGACAGAGTCTGTTCAGAAAAGGAAAGCCCAGGGAACAATTAACACCCCCTCTCAGCAAAGCCAGTGCAATTTTAAGGGAAATCCCCTCCAGGTCAAGGCATTACTTTTCTCTGGTTTGTGCTCTCTGAGGGTGCTGTGAGGAGCAGGAGCTCTGCCCATGTGCTGCCAAGGACTCAGCTTTGCTCTGCTGCAGTGTAGACATGGAGCTGGTTTGGGACAGCTCTCATGATCACAGGGGATGTCACATGGAACCCAGCTTTGATGGAAAAGTTCAATTCCTTTACTGTTTTCTTGGAGCAATTTGTGCTGCAAAAGAGAGGCACAGTCTATCCTTAAAATAATTTTGACTGGGTGTTTTTTTACAATCTTAACACCTGGTGTGTGTTTTTTTAGGGGCAAATTTTTCTGATGACAAATCTGAAGAGTGTTGAGACAGGACAGGCAGAAGGGCTGAGCTCTCTGTTGCTTATTGCAGAGCCAGGAGAGCTGCAGTGCCTCTCAGTCTGTTTCCCATCTGCCCTGCACTTTCCCTTGGGCTGCCTTGAAGAGACTTCACACACAGATTCATCTTTAAAAAGCCAATCAAGATCTGTGCTGAGAGCAGGGCAGCGCTGCTTGAAAGGGCAGCTCTGGGAAGTGTCCCCTGTGCCAGCCCAGAGGTGCAGCTCTGCTGGACAGAGCAGGACAGGAGCCCTCCCACAGACAAGCCAAGGGCTGGGACAGGAGAGTGCCCACCCCCAAGGGAAGGCTCAGCACTGCCCAGGATCCTGTGCTCATTTCTGATCCTGCCTGAAAGATTCATCTCTGAGAGGAAAAGAGTTGGAATTTCAGTGCAGCCTCCTGAACGGAGAAAACTATGTCTCTGCTACAATGCCTAAGCAGGAAACACACCTCAGGACTAATTCCTTTCCTGTCACCCCTGTCTTTCCTGAGCTTTGCAAAAACTTCTCCCTTCAATATGGTGTAGTGGTGTGGAGCTGTGAGCAGGTCTGACCCTGCAACACTGAGACATGGAAAAGATCCTCCCTCAGCTGCCAGGTTTGCTCCTTGCCCACAGCCCTTGTGCCCCAGCCCTGGGAGCAGCTCCCCAGGCCGGCTGAGAGCTGCCCCTGGCAGGCAGCAGAGTCCCTGCCCAGCACAGCACCCTGGGCTGCAGGACCCTGCTCTGCCCCACAGCCCTGGGCACCCCTGGCTGCACTCCCGGCTTCACAGCTCTGCCAAAGTGCCCCAAAACAGCCCCCTGCTCACCCATCCCATCAGCTGGGGCTGGGCCAGCTTTAGGAGATGCCTCCAGGAGCTGCCCCTGCCCTGCCCTGCAGCCACAGACTCACCATGTGCAGCCCTGCCAAGATTCCTCCTGCAGGGAGCTCTCAGCCCTCCTGCCAGTGCTGAGCCCCTGGAAGCTCTGTCTGTGCCCTGCTGGTGTCCCTGAGCTGCCCTGGCAGTGCCCTCAGCCCTGCTGGGCTGTGCAGAGGAGCTGCTCACCAGCAGAGCTGTGTCTTTGAAGCTCTTCTTGCTTGCCAGGAGCTCCCTGTGTGCCAGGAGCCCGGCCCACCTCAGCAGCATAGCAACAACCCCAGGCATTTCATGACCCCTGAGGGGGGGGGTTGTCATTGTTTACATGAGACTCTGTCCCTGAGAGTAATTTCGAACAACTTCTCAAGAAGTCAAAGTGAGATTGAAACACTCAAGTTTCTTGTACTGCTAATGAGTCTCACTGAGGGACACAACTGAGAACGTGTCCCCAGGTTCCAGTTAGAGCAGAAAACTGCAGACAGTGATGACAAGGATGGACAAGCAAGGCAAAGGTGGCTCTGATGCTGAATAAACCTTGACTTGTTTCCTTAATCCAATGGGCCAAGCCCTGACCCCCAGCCCCTGGGAAGGCAGATCCTGTCCCTGCCTCATTCTTCAGGGCTCTTGCTGGGGCACTGGGATGTGGGATGTGCAATGCCAAGGGCAGGACCATGGGGTGGCACCTGCAAGGCTGCTGAGCAGGGACAAGGAGGCCATGAGGCCCCAGGACTGCAAGGGCCACTTGTCTCCTCCTGGCATCAGGGGCACAGACAGCAGCCATGGCCAAAGGCCTGCAGAAGGTGGCTCTGTCAGGGCCTTTCAGCTTCTCCCCATCCCTCTCTCCTCTCCAGCCCAGGCTGTCCTACGGTGTCCATGCCCTGCCCCTTTCCCTGCAGGCTGTCGTCATCCCCCCGGCTGCCCCACCTGGCTGGCACCTTCCTGCAGTGACATCTCTGCGTCCTCCCTGGCTCTTCCTGCACACACAAAGCCTTGGGCTCATCCAGACTCCTCTTGGGTGATGTGTTGCAGCACAGCATTTTCCATGGAGTGAAATTCCTTTTTCCTCAGGTCCACTCAGGACCTCCCCAGCTGCACTTGGCATTAATTCTTTCTTTCTCATGCTCTTTTCTGCTATGACAGAAGGATCCACCATCTCTAAATCCTCCCTTCAAGGCCTCTGAGGGCTGTCCTGTACTGTCCTCAGTCTCCACAGCAGTGAGGCCACAGCTCCTTAGCCCCTCTCTAGTGCTCATATGTTTGAGGCCTTTCAAGCCCATCTTGGGAGATCTCTGGGCACTCGCTAATGTTTTTGCAGATGAAAATGTCATGCTCATAGTCTAAGTAAATCACAGGGGTATTTTTTACCAAGCTCTGTAGTGGCAGAACACGGGGCAGTGGTTTTGAACTGAAAGAGAAGACTTTTATGTTGGATAATAGGAGGAAACATTTAGCACTCAGGGCAGCAAGAACTGGAAGAGGTTTCCAGAGAAATGGATGTCCCATCCCTGGATTTGTCCAAGGTCAGGGAATGTGAGTATCTTGAATTAGTAAAAGATGTCACTGTCCATGTCCAGGGACTTGGACCAGATGACCTTTTATCTCCCTTCCAATCCAAATCATTCTGGGATTCCTTTGAGTCTAAAGTCCCAAACTCCTTCTCTAAAGAATTTCCATTTTGGAGGACATGAATTGCCATGTTTCTAGAGAAACCCTTCTAAGCCAAAAAGGTAAAAAATTAATTCCAAGAAGTTCCAAGGTATCTGTTGGAAATTTTAAGCAAGTGGGTCAATGGCAGAACCTCTCAGGGTGACCTTGCAGCTGAGGATGGGGCATTCGGCCTCGGGCTCTGAGACTCATGATGGGCAGCCAGAAAGGGGATTTGGGGACTGGGCAAGACTTGTCATGGGATGTCTAGGAAAGAACGAAAGCAAGGGTAGGATCCCAGTGGTTTCTGGAGGAACAAGCATGAGAAAACAGAGAGCAAAGAGGCTGAAAAAGTTGGTCCTGTTAAACAGGAGGCTGGTCAAGACACATCCCTGGCTGTGCCCTGCAAGTGATCCCCACAGCCTGTCCCGTTTTCTTAAGAACTCCATTGCCAAGAAGTTTCTGTGGGGAGGGACCTCTCTGCTCCTGGCACAGATTGTGGCCCAAGTTCCAGCCACTGCAGCAGGAGCCACAACTAGTCAGGTCTTGTGTTCTTTGGGGGGCCAGACTCTGCCCAGACTGGTGTGTGTGTGTGTTGGAAGCACAAAAGAGTGAAGCAAATGCAAAGCTAAAGACACAATGTAGCCTGACTTTTTCCCAAAGTGGGGGACGAGAATTGGACACAACATGTGCAGGGACAGATGGAGGGGTTTGTCCCCCTGGCCCTCCCCAGAAAGGACACCTTTCAGGAAGGGTTGTGGCCTTGGCTGTGCTGAGTGTTGACCTGGGCAATGCAGCTTGGGATTGCAGTGGCACTGTCAGGGCTCTGCAAAGCTCCTGGGAGTTCATGCATTTGTGCCCAGCAATGCCAGAGAACAGCAGGGGTTGCAGTCAATCACTTGTGCTCTTTGTGACCCCGACTGGCTCTGCTGAATGGGACCAGGCCTGTAGTTCCCAGACTGTTCCTGCATCCAGTGTGGGGCCTGCAGTGACGTTTCTGCAGCATTCAATTGGCGCAGTGGCAGGATGGCCATGGATCCATTCCTGCAGAAACACAATGGTGCTCCATCCCAGGCAGGGATAGAATGGGCCCACAAATGTTGGAAGGATAAGAAGCAGGGAGTTTTGGCACTGTGGAACTCCATGGAACCAAAGGAACCCTTGGACATGGCGGAACCTGATGGAATAAAGGGGACATTGTGACCCTGCAGCACCTCATGGAACCAAAGGGAGTCTGGGACATGGCAGAGCCTGATGGAAACAAAGGAACCTCCTGAGAACAAAGGGACCCCAGGACACTGCAAAAACTCAGGGAGACAAGGGAACCCCAGGACACTGTGGAATCTGATGGAATCCAGGGGCCATTGGAATACACTGGGGCCTCCTGGAACCAAAGGGAACATGGGACATTGCGGAACCCCATGGAATCAAAAGGACCCCGGGACTTTGTGGAACGTCAGGGAATCAAGGGGCCAGTGTGACATCCCAGAACCTTTTGGAACCAAAGGGAACCAACGAGACATTGCGGAATCTCATGGACTCAAGAGTCCATTGTGACCTTGTGGAACCTCACAGAATCCAGGGTCCATTATGATTCTGCAAGGCCTTCTGGAGTCAAAGGGACCATTGTGACACTGGGGAACCTCATGGAATCAAGGGTCCATTGTGACACTGGGGAAAATGATGGAAACAGTGGGCCATTGTCACACTGCAGGGCCTTATGGAGGCCAAGAACGCTGGGAAACAGTGCAACCTCATGGAATGAAGGAGCCATTGTCCCACTGTGGAGCCTCAAGGAATAAGGGATCCAATCTTTGCCTCAGATTTTGTCAACAAATTAAATTTAAGGAATTACAGAAGTGGGATTGAACCACTTTTGCCCCACAGGTTTTAATGATTGGACAAATGAGAATATTTATATAAAATGAATCATTTTTTCTTACGAATGATCAGACAAAAGATCTTAATCAGAATTATTTACTACACAATACAAAGGCTAAAACTACTGGTTGTACAGTATAAGATAGGAGAGTGCACTATATTGAAGCAATTATTGAAACAATTATATTAGAGCTAGCCAAAAGAAATTATTACGTAGAGATCTGATGTAACTCACCCAGACCAACGGTTGTGGGGAGATTTCTTTTGCTCAACCTTGAGGAGTGTCCTTGGAGGGCGTCCCCACCCAAGGCAGGAATCTCCACACATAGACCCCAAGAAGGGCTGTGTTGGAAGAACCTGCCTGGATGAAAGGGGACTGGACTTCTCGAGTAGGAAGGGATTGACTGCTCCTCACAAATGGACAGACCAGTTACCAGCTTCTCTGTCCCATCCAACTTCAGAAAGCAGGATGTGTGTTTGGAGTTGGGTGAACCAGGCTGGTTTGAGCATCATTCAACACCAAAACCATTCCCATGGTGCCACCGGTAACTCGCAGATCTCACAGACAGCTTGCATGAGAGCTGGCACTGTTGGCATTCTCTGATGGGATTTTAGGCCTTATCAGGGTAGGCCCTCGTGCCACCCGGGTCGAGAGGTTGGCTGTGAAAGTCCATCCTGGAGATGCACAGGTAGCCAAGAGTTGGGCTCCTGAGTGACATCCAACAATGGACGGGTGGATGGGACTGACCAGATGAAAGTGTCTCAAATAGATCTGAACACTCCTGGCCATCCACCCAGATGTTTCCCCAGTGAACAGATGCTGCAGAATGTGTTTGATAACTTTTTTGTGACCCCAGATTATTGGAATAAATGTAGATTTATCTCTGCACGACGCAGAAATTCATTCACTTTCTCTTTTCCTCCCTCTGTGGATCGAGGGAACTTGTGACTTCAGTGTGTGACTCACTGTGTGAAAGGGCAAATATGGACAGAATCCGGGGCAGGGAGTGTTTGGGGGATCTTGGGATCTGTGCTTGACACAGAAGGTGTTTGCCATTGGTCTAAGACTATCTACTGTGCCAAGTGGACTTCAGTGGAGGCAATGTGGACTTTAAATAGAGCAGGGGAAGGACTTTTGGTTTTTACTGAGCTGTGCCTTCCTCTGGGTTTGTTTGCTGGCAATAAATGAACATCCCTCTGTGTCTCGGGCCGCTCTTTCTCCAAGCCAAGCAGGTGGGAGTTGGTGCCAAGGAGATGAAACCTGCAGGTCCAGCCTTGAGTGGAGGAAGCTCCGATTTGCCCAAGGCTGCTTTGAGTCCCAGGGCTTTGATGAGGGAATGGTGGGGTGGGGATGGGGATAAAGTCTGATGGATTGTCAGATGTAAAGAGTCTTGGTTTTCTTATCTATTCAGATTGAATTAAGAAGTGCCCAGAATCAATATTGACTGGGGATTGCTGATATCAATGTAAAAACAAGAAAAAAGTAAACAGGATACAAAAAAGGGAAATATTTTCTCCTGGTTTCTTTATTACAGGGTATTCACTTTGGATGCACTTCTGAGATCTGTCTAATTAACCACAAAAGAATTGAAGACTAACAAGTAAATTATTCCCAGGGACATGTCTCGTTAAGATGCCATCACTGAAAAAAGAGTGTGGAGGAATGAGCAGACAAGGAGACCATCCCTGGGGGCTGGGGAAGCAGGAACTCAGGGTCACTGGTTCCAAGTGGAAAATGGACTCTGGGATGTTTCTGTGAGAGCCCATAAAGGGTGTGCTGGTTTCAGAGGGAGTACAGTTAAATTTCTTCCCCATGGCCAGTGCAGGGATGTGTTTTGGCTTTGTGCTGAACACAGGGTTGATAATCACAGAATGACAGAATATGCTGAGTTAGAAGGGACCCACAAGGATCATCCAGTCCAACCCTTAGCCCTGCACAGGACCATCCTCAAGGGTCACACCATGAGCCTGAGAGGATCATGCAAACACTTCTTGAGCTCTGTCAGCCTTGGGTCTGTGCCCACTGCCCTGGGGAGCCTGTTCAGTGCCCAAACACCCTCTGGGGGAAGAACCTCTTTCTAAGATCCAACCTAACCCTACCCTGACACAACTCCAGGCCATTCCCTCAGTCCTGTTCCTGGTCCCCACAGAGCAGAGCTCAGGGCCTGCCCCTCCTCTGGCCCTCCCCAGGAAGTTGGACCTGCAGCGAGGTCTCCCCTCAGTCTCCTCTTCTCCAGCTGAACACACCAAGTGCCCTCAGTGTCCTCACACGGCTGCCCCCCAAGGCCCTTCCCAACCTCGTTGCCCTCCTTTGGACACTCTCTAATGGCTCAATCTCTTCCTTCCACTGTGTCCCCCCAAACTGCCCCAATGTTGAGGTGAGGCTGCCCCAGGGCAGAGCAGAGTGGGACAATCCCCTCCCTGGCCCGGTCGGCCATGCTGGGCCTGATGCCCCCAGGACAGGCTTGGCCCTCCTGGCTGCCAGGGCACTGCTGACTCAAGGCCAACTGGCCACCCACCAGCACCCCCAGGGCCCTTTCCTGGCACTGCTTTCCAGCCTCTCCTTCCCAGTCTGTCCGTCCATCTGGGGTTGCCCCATCCCAGGGCAGAATCCGGCACTTCCCCCTGTTGAAGTTCTCAGGGCTCCTAAAGAGCCGTGAGGTCACGGGATGTCAAAGAGCCACACGGAGCTAAAGGGACCATTGTGACACTGTGGAACCTCCTGGAATCAGGGGACCTTTCTGGAACTGTTAAACCTCATGGAATCAAGGGGACATTGTGACATGTGGGGCCTCATGGAATCAGAGGAACCCTGTGGAATATCATGGAATTGAGGGGCACCTGTGACACTGCAGGGTCTCATGCTCCAGAAGGAACCCTGGGACACTGTAGGATCTCATGGAACCAAGGTGCCATTGTGACACAGCATGGTTGCAGGGAATCAGGACTCCATAGTAAAAGTCCACAGCTTCATGGAAAAAATGAGTCCTGGGACACTGTGGAACCTCACGGAATCAAGGCCATTGTGACACTGCGGGGCCTCATGAAGCCAAAGGAACCCTGGGACTTTTTGGAACCTCATGGAGTCAAGGGCCATTTGTGACACTGCGGAGCCTCATGGAACTAAAGGAATTGTGGAGAACTGCCAATGCCTAAAATCTGTTCTGACACAGTTTTAAACTCTTTTACTATTGTTGGCTGTTAATAAAGACAATCTGACTGCATCACTAAAAATAGAAGTTTTATTATTCCGTCCTCCTCGTCCACCCCGAAATGGCAGAAAAGGCATGCAGTGTTTACATTAAAGCATTTTTATCCCACCTAGCACAGGAAGTTTTAGGCTACAGGGAAGGAGGCATGCATGGACCTATTTAACATACTCTCACACACTTTTTCTAACTTATCCACACTATTCAAATTTTTCTAACAACACATTGTCATTCTTTATTATAAATTAATTCATATTTCATAAGTGGGGTGAACTAAAACAGTCTTTCCCTTCTCATTTTTAACTTTGGTAGCAGGTGTTCACCACAGGTGTCCTTCCCCTGAAGTTTGCAGCTTCTTCTCTCCCTCTCACAGTGCCCAAGGCCGTCTGATGGATTCCATCACTATCTCTGAGGCCTCTCACTGGGGAGCTGCCTCTGGCTCTTTAGCCTGAACACCTGTTTGGTCTCCCACCCCCCAGCTGTGATTCAGTTTTTTGGAATGATTATAAAGGAATTAAATGCTTTTTTGGGCCATCATCTAGGCAACTGCTGCCGTGGATAACATGGATTGCAGGAAGGCAGAAGAGAAGGACATGAAAGGGCCACCTGTGAGCAAAAGGTATTTTTCATTTTCAGTAGTCTCTGAATTTTTGTTACTAGTTTTCTGTTTCTGTGGAAGAGTTCAGTGTCCTCCCTCCTGGGAGGGATGGGAACAAATGATCAAACATGGAAAACATTCTGGCTGAGCTGTTCCAACACTGCAAACTGCAATTTGTCCAGATGGTCTAAAGATGTCCAGATTACTGAAAACCTTCCATATTTTTCCTTTCAAGGAGAGAGAAATATTTGATGAACTATTTGAAGAAATCCAGCAAAGGCAAAAGTGCAAGGCCAAGCCTCAGCCTGCAGAGAGCTGAGGGGTGGCACTGGCTGCCCCAGAATTACATAGGGAAAATAAGAAACACAGGAATTTTGGAATGGGATCGAGCCATTTTCAATGGGATTGATCCACTTTGAGGTGACAGATTGATCCCTCTCGACTTTTGGGATGCAGAGCTGGGAGAGACTGGAATGTTAATGGTCCTTGGCTCCAACACTCTCCAGTTGCAGAAGCAGCGGGGGCTTTGCTGCCCATGGGCAACAGAACCACCTGGGGCAGAGGGGGGAACACCCAGCCCTGGAGGGGACAGGCTGGGTTTGGAGCCAGAGAGGGGAAGTGTTATTTTTGTGGGTTTATATCACTATGGGCAGGAGCCAAAACTGCCCCAAACCTACTTTACATGGAGACAAAATTGTTCTAAACTAAACCCTACAGATAGATAGATAGACAGATACATTGATAAACTATCCTCGGGGGGGAGGGGGCTTGTCCATGAACCTAATGGGCAGTGGCAGCTGCCAGTGAGTTACCTCAGTGCTGACAATGGCTCACAAACAGCTGCTGGACATAACAAAGCTGAATTGATTGCCCAGATTGCTGATGTCACCACAGTGGACCAGACAAATACTATCACCCACTTGGAAAGTCTGAGACTTCAAATTCCCACTGAAAAAGTAGCCGTGTGTATTCCCTCTGACACCTTGGCCACCCTAGAGCAAATAAAGATACTGAGGAGTAAAAAGGAGCTCCAGCAGGCTCTGGGTTTATTTGCTTTTTGGAGAAAACACGTTCCAGACTTCTCCATTATTGCTGCCCTAGTGGCATCATGCCAGATAAGAAAAGAAGTTGGATAAATAGATAATTCCTTCTTTTTAATAATGGGTCCATAGTGGGCCAGATTTCCTCTTTTTGCAGGAACCTGCCAGCAGATGAGATCAAACTGCGTGAGAGCGATAAAGCTTTCAATTGCTGCAATGGGCAGAAGAGATAACTGCCCCCACAACTGCTTCTGTTATCAGTTTACAAGTATGCCATGAGAAAACGAAGTGGCAACAGGACTGGAGAGTTCTACTGTTCTTTGCAGCACTGATGGTTTGCATGTGTTTGTGTTTTTATCTTACTAACTTTGTGATGTGCACGTCTGCGTGTATTTTTGTCTCAGTAGTTTTGCAATATGTAAAAGTTTACCACAAACATTGTGTTTGTGTCTCCTCTACTCCCAAAATTGCTTGTATGATCAGCTTATTAATAATTGAGTTATTTGTGTTTTTATCATGAGTAACTCATCGGTAAGATTGTGTAAGACAAGCCCTTTTATGTATTGCTAGTTTAATTTTTTGCCAAGTTAATTTTGTCTTTTCATTGAAAAACAAGTTGGCTTGGGAGAAGCTTTTAGATATGTGTAATTCTGTCTCAATCAATTGAGAACCAAGAAACTCCACCAAATTTAGCCTAAGAGTTGGTACAAGAATGTATGCATATTTGGAATCATACAAATATGTATTAGATGCATTAACCCTCTGCCCCAGAAGGCATCAAATTTTATATTTGGCTAAATGTCTCAAAATATTAAGAAATGAAACTAAATCTAGACAAAAGAAAAGAAAGTGTGACCTAAAGAGAATATAAGAAAGCCTTGTACCATCTCCCAAGTAACTCAATGTGTTTACATAAAAACTGATGTGTAATTTCAGGTCCAATTTCAAGACACATTGGCCCCTCTAACAGACACATTATTATAGAATCCCTCACAGACACCATGCATTAAAGGATACCTGATTACTCACGGGGTGGAGACAGTGGCTAATGAAAATTAGATTTGTGTCAGTATTAAATCCTGATGTTTGTAACTTTGTTAATGTTAGGAAATTTGATGGTAGCTATTGGGATCCTATTATGTCACATATGCTTACTATTTTACTGTAAGATTTAGGTTTTTTGGGGGGAATTGCATTGCATTGGGAAAAGATTTGTGCTCTCTCTTCCTTTTCTTTACTCTTCTCTCTGTCCACTACAGGAAAGGCACTGCCCACAAAGAAGATTCACAGTGAACAACAAAAGAAGAGAAATTATTGAATGCATAAATCATGGGGTGGTGTCAGAGACTGAAACGGTTCACGATTTATGCATTCTAGGATTGCAAGGGACTTCTGCAGGACTTTTGCATTAGACCTCTGATGGCCCATCAAAGCCCATCCCCCCCCCGCCAATCCTGAAAGGCAGGAAAAACCCTTTTCCCAGGCCCCTCACGGGAACTCTGCGCAGGCCCAGGAGATGTTGGGGGTTCGTGGCATGGCCCGGGACACCATCCATGGATATAATAACTCATAACTTCTTAGAATGTGGGGGCTTCCCTCCCCCACCCCCAATGGATCAAGGCCACCACTTCAACTCACAGACATGGAAGCTGCAACTACCAAGTTCCATCGCTGGACCCCGTGGGTGGTGACTATAGACATCTTTCCACTCTCAGCTTTGCTTTCCCTTACTCTCCCTCACCCTTATCCTGTCTTTCCTTTCTCTCCCTTATGCATTTTCCCTAAAGGTTCTCTTTATGCCATATTGCTGTAGATGAGAGATAGAGATGATAACACCCAAAATGGCAACATATCTGTTTACCTTTGAAACAAAATTGTTCTAAAAAAACCCCTACGTATATATATATATTTTCAAACACTGATTATTCAGTGTCGTTTCACTCTAATCCACCCCAAGGGATTTTTTAAGAACCTGGGTTACCCCTCCCTTTCTGGGGCGGGTGGTAACAGACCCCTTGTAGCAAGATGTTCTACCTGGAAAAGAATCTGATGGGAGAATGCAAGCAATGCAAGCTCTCTGTGGGGAGTTACTGCTGGTGCCAAGGGGTTGGTTTAGTGTTGAATTGTGCCAAACCCAGCCTGGTTCCCCAACCTTCCAACACACATCCTGCTTTTGGAAGCAGAGTTTGACAGATCAGCTGCTCACTGGCCTGGGAATTTGTGGCTGGCCATCCATGACTGGATAAGTATAAAAGCCCAGGGCCAACTTTCATAGAGCAGATTGTTCCACAGACTTTGTTGAAGTGTGTGGAGCTTCTTCTGTGAAGCAGGGACGCCTCTTGATTGTCACTGCCCAGGGGGTAAAAGAAAGAGAGAGATCTGTCTTGATTTATTTCTATCAGACACCGCCAGGCCCTTCCCGCTTCCTGCCCAGTCCTGGTTATTGGGGGGCAGTGGAGGAGGGGCTTGGGGGAATCCCAAGAGGTGGAGCTGAGTTTGGGGGGGGCAGAACCGGCACGGGATGGATCGGGAATGGGGACCCCCCGGTGTTCCCCCGTCTAAACCCACTCTGGGGGGGCTTTGGGAGGGCACCTGCCCCTCAATAGGCACCCAGCTCACCCCAAAAGGTGCTGGGACCCCCCTAAAACCTCCCCACAGCCCCTCAAGGACCCCCAAACACACTCAAAGCCCACCCAGGACCCCACCTAACTCCTTTTTTTGGGGTGCTGGGGGCTGCTGGATCCAATCTCAGCCTTGGATTATGCCAATACTTTCAGTTTAGAGGAATTACAGAGGTGTGACTGAAACACTTTTGTCCCCCAGGTTTTAATGACGGCAAATAAGATCTACTGATAGAAATGAATTATTTAGGGATACAAATGATCAGATAAAAGATCTTCATCAGAATTATTTACTGCACAACACAAACACTAAAACTACCAGGAGTACAGGATAAGATAGGACAGTGCTCTGCACTAAAGCAATTGTTGAAGCAATTCTACTCAAGCTGGCACAAAAGCAATAATTGTTAATTAGAGATGGATGGAACTCCCCCAGACCAACACTCGTGGGGAGATCTCTGCTCTCAACCTCCAGGAGTGACCTTAGGGGGTCCCCAGCCAAGGCAGGAATTTCCACACATCCCCCAAGAAGGGTTCTATTGGAAAAATCCACCCCTGGGAAAGGGGACTGGCCCTTTGTGGTAGAAAGGGATGGACTGACAGTCACTGGACTCCAGGGGTTGCCTCACCATCAGGGGCTTCATTCGGGGTGGAAGCAGCGGACGAAGCTCTTCCTGCAGTCGGGGCACTCTTAGTGCTTCCCTTATGGTGGGTCTGTTGGTGATAGGTCATGGCAGAGCTCTGGGTGAAGCTCTTCCCACACTCCCCACACTTGTAGGGCCTCTCCCCGGTGTGGACGCGCTGGTGTCTGATGAGGTTGCCGTTCTGCTTGAAGCCCTTCCTGCAGTCGGTGCAGCGGAAGGGCCTCTCATCCGTGTGTGTCTGCTCATGCCTAAGGAGATTCCCGCTGGTCGGAAACCTCTTCCCACATTCCCCACATGTGTAGGGCTGTTCCTCAGTGTGGACGTGCTGGTGGTTGTGGAGGTTGGAGCTTTTCCTGAAGCTCTTCCCACATTCCCAACATGTGTAGGGTTTTTCCCCAGTGTGGATGTACTGGTGGGTGCAGAGGCTGCAGCTCTGCCTGAAGCTCTTCCCACATTCCCCACATGTGTAGGGCTGTTCCCCAGTGTGGATGTGCTGGTGGATGCGGAGGGTTGAGCTATGGCTGAAGCTCTTCCCACATTCCCTACATGTGTAGGGCCATTCCCTGGTGTGGATGTGCTGGTGTCGGAGCAGGTCCGTACTCAGCCTGAAGCTCTTCCCACATTCCAAGCACTTGAAGCGCTTCTCCCTGCTGGGAGGCTGCTCATGGACCACCAGGTCACAGCTCTGCCTCAAGCTCTGTCCGCCTTCCCGGCACAGGCTGGCTCTTTCCTCCTCAGAGCACCCTGGGCTGGATTTGGAGCCCCTCCTGTGGGGGAATCTCCAGGCCTTTTCCTCCCCGCTGCCTTCCTGCACCATGGAGCCCTTCAAAACAGCCTCTCTCACCAGGGTCTGCCGGGGGCATTTGTCCTCCGGGCTCTCTGTCCTCAGCTCAGGGCCTGGGGCAGGAAGCAAGAAGGACAGGGAGGGGATTTGCCTCTGGACCACAGGGAAGGCCAAGAACATCCCCCCAACTCCGGCCCCGGCAGGAAGGCGGCGGCAGCGGGGTTGTCCTGCAGCCGGGGGCCATGCTCGGCTGCCAGAGCCAGCACAACACCCGCCCAAAGGGCCACTGACTTCCTCCTCACCTGCCTGGGGGGCCCAAGGCATCTTCCTCTTCCTCGCAGCCTCCTCCTCCATCTGCCCAAGCTTTGGGAAGGACAAATCCTGATGGGGGGGAAAACAAGGGCTGAGCGCGTTGGCTTGGGGGTTCCTCCTGCCCAAGTCCATCTCTAGAACTCACCGGGCATCCTGTGACCCTAAAAACCTCCAAAACACAAAGATTCAGCCCAGAAAAACCCAAACCACCCAGATACAAGGAAAAAACCTCTCAGAAATAGCGAGATGAACCCCCCCCACAAACTGCAAAAAGTTAAAATTTAGCCAGAAAATACTCTAAATTATGAAGATTCAGCCCAAAAAAATGGTGTTTAATTGGGAGGATGAGGGGAGTGAGATCATTTCATGAGCACTTGATTGAGTTGCTGTATATTAATCAAAAGTTGTATTAATGTAGTCTCACTTAAAACTCACCAGGGCTGTTCCTCGAGGTTATCTGGCCCCCTGCCAGTCCGAGGCTGTTTTTCCAAACCATCAAACCAAGTGTGCCAAACGCCCTGGCTGGTCAGCACCGGCTGGGGGAGCGGGCACTCACTGAGGGGATGAGAAAACTGCACCCGGGGCTGGGCTGAAAGAGGCTTCAGCACCACTTCTGATGGCCCAGGGGCAGCATCTGGCTTCTCCCAAACAGGGAGATGGCACTTGTTCCTCTGCAGGGAGTCAAGGGCAGGAGGGTAACTCCTGCTGCATGGAAGGAATGGCAGAGGATCCCTTGGGTCCCCAGGCTGGATCAGCACTTGGGGATACAAACTGCCCTTGGGCTCAGGATGCAGCTGCCAGCACAGATTTCCCTGCAAAGTCTGCATTAAGTCAAGTTCTGGAGAGTAGGTGTGCAGGGACCTGATGGGGATGGACAGGGGCCCAGCAGGGACAGCCAGGGCCTGCAGGGGAAGGCACAAGAACAACCTGGCCCCCCACACTGCCAGGGCTGTCTCTGCTCCTCCTTGCAGGCTCCGTGGCCAGGAAGAGTTTGTGTTCCTGGGTGCCCACCATCTCAGCACTTGGAGCCGCTCAAATCAGCGCCCGCAGCTCTGCAGCAAAGCCCCAGCTCACCTGGCACACAGGGGATGGAGACACCACCTTCTCGGGAATGGGTACCTTTGTTTCTTCCCCACCACGGGGGTCTCCTTCCTCTGCAGCACCTCTGCCTTGCACTTATTCTCAGGCTCACCTCAGGGACAGCTCTGGGCTCACCTCAGGGCCTGGGCTCAAGGACAGGAATCTGCACGGAGGGGACATGATGTGCAAGCTGAGGGCTGCCTGCTTGCACTGGCCTCTGGGCTTCTTTCTCCTTCTACAACCAGCCCAGAACTTAGCCTGCTTTTCTAACACCACACATTTACAGACTAACCTTGTAGATATATATGGACAGACATCTCTATCACCCTGTGGATAGAGCCTCAAGCATGTGCTGAATGGCAATCAGAGAATCACAGAATCAGCCACGTTGGAAAAGACCTCCAAGATCATCAAGTCCAACCCTTGATCCAACCCCACCGTGCTTCCCAGACCATGGCACTGATGCCACATCCACTCTCACCTTCAACACCTCCAGGGACGCTGACTCCACCCCCTCCCTGCCCAGCCCATTCCAAGGCCTCATTACTCTCTCAGCAAAAAATTGCTTCCTAATATCCAACCTAAACCTCCCCTGGTACAGCTCAAGACCCAGCCCTCTTGTCCTACTGCTGCTTCCTGGCACAAGAGCCCCACCCCCACCTGGCTACAACCTCCTAGCAAGGAGTTGCAGAGAGTGATGGTTCATGCTGGGGACCTGAGGGAGCCTCTGCAATCCCATCCATGGGGCACAATCTCCTCTCCAGAGCTTGACTCACTGCAGACTTTGCAGGGAAATCTCTGCTCGCAGCTGCATCCTGAGCCCAAAGTCAGTTTGTATCCCCAAGTGCTGATCCAATGGGTGCCCTGGGATTGGAGCCTGGGCTCTAATTAACCTCTCCTGTGCTGCCAAACAGCAGGAGCTGTATGGCCAAGGGACAAACTGTGATCCCTGTCAGTGTCCATGGTCCCTGTCAGTGTCCTTCAGGGAAACTGGGAGGAGGAAATGAAAGAACCGGTTTGGAACCAAACTGGTATTCAAGTGGGAAAAAGCTCCTTCCATGGAAATAAAACTTAGACAGTTTTTCCTGGGCTGAACGAGCTCATTCAGGGATGAAGGACTGGGACTTCTGTGGACACTTGTGCTGGTTTCTTTGGACACCTGTGTTCCTTCAGAGAGCCCCTGGAAACACTCTCCTGTTCACTCCCAGTGCCACGAGTGCCTGGGTCCTGTCTGCAGCAGCAGATTGCAGTGGGATGGGAGAAATGCTTTTCTGAGCCTCTGGGCTGGACACAGGCACAGCCTGACCCTGAACCCAAGGGAAACAAAGACAAACTCCACAGATTGGCTGGAGCAAGTGTGGGGAGGTTTCCTGAGGGCAGCAGTACACCAGACTTCTGTGTGTGTGTGAGACAGGCAGAACCACAAATGCCTGCACAGCCCAGAGCAGTCAGTGTGGTGCTGGGCTTGCTGCTGCAGAGACCCCCAGGGAACAAACCCAGGCAATACTTTGGGTTTATTCCTTGCTCTGTGTCAGTGGAATAGAATGTTCCACAGGAGCTCTGTCCCCCTCTGTGGCACCAGGTGGCTTGAAGCTGAAGAGAGGGGGGGGTCAAGTGCAAGTTCCCTTCTGAAGTGTGTGTCCCTGAGGAGGACATTTGCCTTATTATTGCTTATTACTTGTAATATCTTATAGACCTATCATACAACAGCTAAGGATGGATTCCATAGAATATGTGCCATATATATGATACAGAATATATCTGATTATTGCTTTATCTGTCTGTACAGACAGATATTATGTATCCAGAGAGATTGTATTTGAGGGATATGTTCCTCTCAATACCCTCTTAGCTCCACTCCCAAGGCCAGTAAATTCCTGAAGCTCCCACTTCTGTGCCCTGCAGGTTTTGGCAGATTTGCAAGAGCAGGGGAATC
>NW_020920544.1:0-2863 GCF_003984885.1 Neopelma chrysocephalum
AGTTCAGAGAAGAGGTGATAGAGGTGGTCTCCAAGTGATCTTGATGCTGAGTGTCTCCTCAGGAGCTCCAGACTGACCCTGGATGATCAACCTTGCTCCTCATCCTCCAACCTCACCAGTTCTGACATGGCCCATCTTGGACTGACAGCTGATGCAGCTCCAAACACACTGTGGGACCCATTAAAACACTGAAAAACAAATTATTTCCATTCCTTTAATTGTCTTCATGTCTTCAAGACTTGAAAAGCTAATTGGAGTTGTTTTGTAGTTTAGCTAAGGAGGAAGATTTTAAAGTGGATGTCACAAAAAATATATATTTTTTGATGAAAGGGAATGATTTACACAGAGTCTTGGGATGCAAGAGGGCCAGGGTGCAAAGGATTTGGATCCAAAGACAAGGGGGCAAAAGAGATTAGTAGCACTTCATCATTGGTCAATTGAACGACTATCAACTGGTTCAATAGCATTTGCTACAATTTTAACAGTGACTGAATTGTAGATTCACAATAACAACATTCCCACCACAGTCAATTCACACCCACACCCAGGCAGAGATGTGTGGACACATCAATAGCTGGGTGTGGAAAGGTCCCTCTCCAAAATTGTCCTTGTTGTCAGGGAAACCCTCCCACAAATCCCTTTGTGTTTCCCAACAGACAAGGGTCACAGCTGGAGGAGTGTTTGTGGAGGGGGATCAGAATTGTCCTGGGCATCAGCGAGGGTCTTTGGAGTGTTGCAAACTGGAGGGTTCCCGAGCTGGGAGAGGCTGCCAGAGGTGTCCCACTGAGAGGGAGGTGCTGGGGAGCTGCCAGGGCCTCCCTCAGCACTGCTGGTTGTGGGCTCCCAAGGGGACTGGCTTGAGTTATCTGCTGAATGTCCATCTTGGTGTCAGTAATGACTGGAGTTTCCAAACTATTTGGGAATTGTATCCAAACTGTTCCATTTCGGCCACGATTCAGGCAGGGAATATTCCATGGCTTTCATGGGATGACTGATTATCCTGTAATCTCCACGTGTTCCACTGCAGATTGTTCCCACCTTTATCATCCAGGAGCACCTGGTCCAGTCCAGGGACACTTCCCCACACCCCTGGTCCAGTCCAGGGGCTCTTCATTGCTCAGTTGGTTTGGTCAAGGCTTGTCAGGAGCTCCTCAGATCATCAACCAGGCCTGAGGAGAATGGGGGGAGGATGCACCACCACAGAGGCTTCTAAGAAAAATGGAGACAAACTTTTTGTAGGGCCTAGATATGGTGTGATCAGACAAATGGTTTTAAACTAAAAAAAGGCAGGTTTGAAGTAGATATAACCAAGATTTTTTTACACTGAGGGTGGTGAAACACCAGCATAAGTTTCCCAGAGAGCTGATGCCACATCCCTGGAAACATTCAAGGGCAGGTTGGATGGGGCTCTGAGCAACCTGATGTAAATGAACATGGCCTTGCTCATTGCAGGGGTTGGAATAGAAGAAATCCAAAGGTCCCTTCCTACCAAAACTCTCCCATCATTCTACTGAAACCAAGGCTGACAAGGGTCACCCAGGTTTCAGACCCAGCTGAGCATCCCCTTTGATGGCCCATCTGGCAGCTCTGCTAAAAAGCTGCTGCAAAGAACCTCCAGACCTAAAGAGGCTTTTGTGCTGGGCTCAGCTGCAGCTCTCAGGGCTGGGGCTTGGCTTTTGGCTGCCAGGTGCCCACCAAGGCTCTCTCTCACTCCTCCACTCCTGGAGGAGTTGTTTCTGCAGGGTTGTTTCTCCCCCATTTCTCTCACTCCTCTCTCAGTTCCAGCACCCTGGATTTTATCCTTTCTCCAAAGGGTTATCACACAGGTTCCTCTGGAATTGCATTTTGGCTCAGCTTTGGGCACTGGCTGGTCCATTTTGGAGTCACCTGAAACTGGCTCTCTCTGACACAGAGTCAACTCTTGATCTCTTCTTCCCTAAAGGAAACCTGCAGCCCCCTCACTGCTATCAAATCTGCCACACAGGGTCATTCAAGTGCCCAGGAATACAGGAGGTCACTGAACCAATTAATTTCTCAGGCTGGTTAAACAAGACTTTGTCCTCTTCCTGTCCCTGACTGCAGGTTCTTTCTGTCAGAGCAGAGCTGGGCTGGACCTCAGCTGTGCTTTGCTCCAGAGCCTGCTGGGGTGGGGGCAGATGGCAATGGCAGAGGGACTGAGGTGCCCCAAGGAGAGCAAAGCCTGCTGTCCCCAGGGCCAGAGAGACACAGGGCTGGGCTGGGCAGCCTGGCAGGACAGGGCTTTGCTGCCTGGGGGGTCTCTGCCACCGTGGAGGGCCTGGAGGCTTCAAGTGACTCTGATCTGCAGGAAGGACCAGGTGCTGATGGAAATGTCCTTGGCTTTGGACATCCTGTGATCCAGGAACACTGTGAAAATCACTGGTCTGTTCCTTGACTGCAGCATCAAAGGGATGGCTAAGGGTTATCAAGCATTGCAACAGAATGTCCAGGGAAGTGGTTGAGTCACCACAGAATCATAGAATTATTATGCTTGGAAAAGACCTCTGAGATCATGGAGTGCAACCATTAACCCAACACTGGCATCATCACCACTAAACCATGTCCCCAAGTGCCACAGCTCAGCGTTTTTGAACACTTCCAGGGATGGTGACTATATGACCCCAGGGTTGAACTACGAGCTCAGCAAAGGGGTTTTACTTTGAAAAATAGAAAAGGCACCAAAAATTTCTGCCCTCCAGATATTTGATAAGGGCTTCGGTTCTTTTAATACCTTGAGAGAGACTACAATGGAGAAGACACTGCACATGTTTTCTGAGGAGGTCAAAACCCACACTTTTACTGGCAAACTTTAGAAAATAAGGCAGCTTGGCAGAAGATTATAAGG
>NW_020920545.1:0-1203 GCF_003984885.1 Neopelma chrysocephalum
TGGTGGGGGGATGAGAAAAGGGGTGCGTGGGCAGGGGAGAAGGGCTCGGGGGGGTGTCCCCAAGGTGGCAGGCAGGACCCGTGTGGGATCCCCACAGATCCTATGGGAGAAGGGTTCAGGGGGGCTCCCTAAGCGGGGGTGGGATTCATAGATCCAAGGTCAGGGGGATCTGAGCCAACAGGCATCCCAAAGAGGGATCTCCCAAGGGAGTTCACTTCCCCCCACAACATGGGGGTTTCAAAGGAAGGGGCACCACATATCCAATAAAATCCTCCCTGGAGGGGGGGCATGCTTGGAGGGGGGGTCTCCCAGATCCAAGGGAGGAGGGGGGAATATTTGGGGAGCTCTGGGAGGCTTAGAGGTCTCCCAAGGGGGAGGACAAGCTGGGGGGGAGGTATTTCAAAGGAGAGGCTGTAGGGGAAGGATCCCCTCAGATCCCATTGGGACAAATCTTACAGCTCCATGGGGAAGGATTACCCAGGGAAGGGAGGGGAGCAGGTGAGAGGCCTCAGTGGGGAGACCCCAAAGCATGGAGGAAGGATGGAAGTTTGGGGGGATCCCCATGAGGAGGGACCCAAAGGGGGGAATCCCTGGAGGGCAGATCAGAAGCCTCAGGGGGGTCCCCCTGAGGGACAGGCCGCAGGCCCGGAGAGAGCAGGCCCAGGCCTGGGGGGAGCTGGGCCCGGGCAGGATCCCAGGGGGAATCCAGGCTTGTGGGGGGATCCCATGGGCAGGGGGGATCCAGGGGCTGCTGGGGGGAGACCAGGCCCTGTGTCTGAGGGAGAATCTCCCAGGGCAGTGGGGACGGCCCAGGGGTGCAGGACCCCCAGGCCCAAGGAGGGATTGGGGATCACCCTGGGAGGGATCAGCTCCCAGGAGGGGGAATCTGGGATCACCCTGGGGGGGTGCAGGCCCCACCAGGCCTGAGGGGTTGGGGGACCCCTGTGGGGGTCAGATCAGCCCCTGGGGGGGACAGATCTGGGACCACCTGAGGGAGATCAGCCTTGGGGGGTGGTTGGGGGATCCCCTGGGGGTGGATGTGAGGGGGTGCAGACCCCACCAGCTCCTGGGGTGGGATTGGGGATCACCCGGGGGGAAGATGGGTGGGGGGGTGAAGACCCACCTGCACCTGCGGTGGATGCGGGATCACCTGGGGGATGGATGTGGGATCACCTCGGGGGGGGATGCGGGAGGGGTGCAGCC
>NW_020920546.1:0-1247 GCF_003984885.1 Neopelma chrysocephalum
CGGGCTGGCCCCGGGCGCTGGGGAAAGGAGCGAGAGAATGGGAGCTTTGCCTGTGCCGACTGTGCCATCGTGGGAGATGAGAGGGGAGCCCAGAACACACAGAAGAGAAGGACAACTCTAAACCCGGGCAGATGGAGCTCGTTCAGCCCTGTAAGGCCATCCATCTAAGAGAAGGTCACTCTAAAGAAACCCATGTCCTGAGGACCTCGCTGCCATCGTCCCAGCTCGCTCAGCCCCGGCAGATGAACCTTGGGATTAAAGGGTGGGCTCAGTTCAGCGCGTGCTGTGTCTCACCTAAAAATCCATTGCGCAGGCTCGAAGGCCTCACCCGCATTTGCAAAGCCCTGTATCACCAGGACACTTGGAGCAAACGTGGGTAGAGACCTTTCCCAAATCTTCGTTTGCGAAGATTGGCCATGATGATGATGATGGGTCCCAGTTGCTCCCAGTATGATCCCAGTATGATTCCAGTCACCCCCAGTATGATCCCAATAACTTCCAGACACTTCCAATACGAATCCAGTTTGATGTCAGTCATCCCCAGTATGGCTGGAGTCCCTCTTACACATTCCCAGTGTTATTGCAGTCACTCCCAGTATGGTCCCAGTACGACCCAAGCAGGGGCCCAGCTGCTCCCAGTAGGACCCCAGTTCCCCCAGCGTGGTTCCAGTGTCTCCCATTCACCACTACTATGGTTCTGTTCACTCCCAGAATGATCCCAGTCACTCCCAGTATACCCCAGTTGCCTCTAACCTGCTGCCAGGTGCTCCCAGTATGATCCCAGTTGCCCCAGTTCTGGTCCCACTGGATCCAGTCTGGGTCTCGGTGTATCCCAGTGTTCCCCCTGTCCCCCCACCCCGGTGTCACCCCCTTTTCTCTCCCCACAGAGCTCCTGAGCCGGCGGCGGCCGCAGCCCCTCCCCAGGGCCTCGGGCCCAGCCTGGACCCCCCAAACCCTGCCCTGATTTTGGGGGGTGTCGTGTGTCCCCCCCTCCCCTGCTTTTATTCTGACACAACCCGGCTGCTCCCAGTGATCCCAGTAAAGCTTCCCAGTTCTCCCCTGTCCCGGTTATTGGGGGGTAGTGGGGGAGGGGCTTGGAGGGTCCCCGTTGGTGGAGCCGAGTTTGGGGGGAGCAGAACCGGCCCTGGGATGGATCGGGAATGGGTCCCCCCTGTGTCAACCCGCTCTGGGGGGGCTTTGGGAGGGCACCTGCCCCTCAATAGGCACCCAGCTCACCCCAAAAGGTG
>NW_020920547.1:0-6267 GCF_003984885.1 Neopelma chrysocephalum
GGACAGGAAGAGGACAAAGTCTTGTTTAACCAGCCTGAGGAATAATGGGCTCAATGACCTCCTTTATTCCTGGGCACTTGAATGACCCTGTGGATCAGGCTTGGTAGCAGTGAGGGGGCTGCAGGTTTCTCTTAGGGAAGAGGAGATCAAGAGTTGACTCTGTGTCAGAGAGAGCCAGATTCAGGTGGCTCCAGAATGGACCAGCCAGTGCCCAAAGCTGAGCCAAAAAGCAATTCCAGAGGCACCTCTGTGATAACCCTTTGGAGAAAGGATAAAATCCAGGGTGCTGTAACCCAGGGAGGAGTGAGAGAAATGGGGAGAAACAACCCTGCAGGCACCAAGGGGAGTGGAGAAGGAGGAGGAGTGAGAGAGAACCTTGGTGGGCACCTGGCAGCCAAAAGCCAACCCCCCAGCCCTGAGAGCCACAGCTGAGCCCAGCACAAAAGCTCCTTTAGGTCTGGAGGTTCTTTGCAGCAGGTTTGTAGCAGAGCTGCCAGATGGACCATCAAAGGGGATGCTCAACTGGGTCTGAAACCTGGGTGATCCTTGTCAGCCTTGGCTCTGTAGAATAATAAGGAACTATAGAATCCTAAATAGTTTGAGTCAGATGGGACATTTATAGGTCAACTAGTCCAACCCCCCCACAATGAACAGGGACACCTTCAACTAGATCAGGGTTCTCACAGCCTTTCTAACCTGCCCTTGAATGTTTCCAAGGCTGGGGCTTCTATGTCCTCTCTGGGCAACCTGTGCCAGTGTTTCACCACCCTCAGTGCAAAAAATTTCTTCCTTATATCTAGTTCAAGTCTGCTCTTTTTTAGTTGAAAACCATCACGTGTCTTACAACAACTAAGTCTGTCCCCATCCTTCTTATAAGTATGATCTCAGGAGATCCTGACAAGCCTTGACCAAACCAGCGGAGCAATGAAGAGCCCCTGGACTGGACCAGGGTGTGGGGAAGTGTCCCTGGACTGGACCAGGTGCTCTTGGATGATACAGGTGGGAACAAACCAGAGTGGAACAGTTGGGGAACACGGGATCATCAGTCATCCCATGAAAGCCTTGGAAAATTCCGTGCCTAAATCACGGACCAAATGGAACAGTCTGGATAAAATTCCCAAATATTTTGGAAACTCCAGTCATTACTGACACCACGATGGACATTCAGCAGATCACTAAAGCCAGTCCCCTTGTGAGCCCACAACCAGCGGGGCTGAGGGAGGCCCTGGCAGCTCCCCAGCACCTCCCTCTCAGTGGGACACCTCTGGCAGCCTCTCGCAGCTCAGGAACCCTCCAGTTTGCAACACTCCAAAGACCGTCTCTGATGCCCAGGACAATTCTGATCCCTCTCAACAAACACTCCTCCAGCTGTGCCCCTTGTCTGTTGGGAAACACAAAGGGATTTGGGGGAGTGTTTCCCTGACAACAAGGAGAATTTGGGAGAGGGACCTTTCCACACCCAGCTATTGATGTGTCCACACATCTCTGCCTGGGTGTGGGTGTGAATTGACTGTGGTGGGAATGTTGTTGTTGTTGTGAATCTATAATTCAGTCACTGTTAAAATTGTAGCAAATGCTATTGAATCCCTTGATAACTGTTCAACAGGTCAATGATTAAGTGCTACTAATGTCTTTTGCCCCCTTGTCTTTGGATCCAAATCCTTTGCGCCCTGACCCTCTTGCATCCCAAGGCTCTGTGTAAATCATTCCCTTTCATCAAAAAACTATATATTTTTCATGACGTCCACTTTAAAATCCTCCTCCTTAGCTAAACTACAAAACAACTGTATTTAGTTGTTCGTGTCTTGAAGACTTGAAGACAATTAAAGGAAGGGAAATAATTTGTTTTTCAGTGTTTTAATGGGTCCCACAGTGTGTTTGGAGTTGCATCAGCTGTCAGTCCAAGATGGGCCATGTCAGAACTGGTGAGGTTGGGGGGTGAGGAGCAAGGTTGATCATCCAGGGTCAGTGTGGATCTCCTGAGGAGACACTCAGCATCAAGATCACTTGGAGAACACCTCTATCACCTCTTCTCTCAACTAAAAAATATCCATCATTGAATTAAAACAAAAAAAGTACAAACTTCATAGACTTGTTTTGAAATTGCCTTGAAGACAATTAAAGGAAGACAAAGAGATCCTGAGGGATTTCTGCATTTTAATGAGCCCCACAGTGTGTTTGCAGCCCAGCCCATGACCCTGATGTACTGAGAGAAGATTGAAGAAGCTGCTCAAGAAGTCAGAAGCCAAACTGCAAGTCCCTTGAAGCATTGCTGGGCCCCACTGAGGGCAGGCACTGACAAAGCCTCCCCAGGGACTCCTTGGAGCAGATCCTTGGAGGCCAGGAGTGCAGGCAGACAAAGGCTCTGGGCAGGCCCCTGCAATGCTGAGCAAAGCCTGCCTTGGTTTGTGGAGCACAAAGGCCAAGGCCTGAGCCCCAGGCCCTGGCCCAGCAGATCCTGTCCCTCCCGGCTGGCTCAGGGCTGTTTGGGGGGCAGTGGGATGGGAGGGGGAGGAACAACAAAGGCTCAAAACTGGGCAACCCCTGCCAGGCTCCCGAGGGAGGGGCGAGGCAGAAACCAAGTGCAGAACCTGCAAGGCAAGTTGCTTGTGGTGGCCTGAGTGTCAGAGGCAGCTGCCAGAGTCAAGGGGACAAAGGCCTGGGTGCCTTTGGGCTTTGCAGCCCTGCCAGAACCCTTGGCCATCTCTCCTGCAGGCTGTCCTGCCCTGGCCCTGCTGCTGCTCTGGCCTTGCAGGCTGCACACACCCCTCCTGCTTTCCCACCCCCCTCCCAGCAGCATTTCTAGACCCTCCCTGATGTCTCTGCACCAGCTCTGGCTGTTCCCTGGAACACAAAGCCATGGGCTGATCCTGACTCCCTCTGGGTGACCTCTTGCACCACAAGGGTCCCCTTTGAGTGACATTTCTTTTTCCTCACCTTCAGTTGGAACCTTCCATGCTACTCTTTGTGGAGATTTCATTCTATTTCCAATATGGAGAAAAGCTCCATCCTTTCACATCTCCTCTAGACCCTCTCCAGTTCTTCCTCCTTCCTCCAGAATGGGAAGCCCCACACCCAGACAGACCAGTCCAGATGTGGTTACCCCATGGCTGAGTCCAGGGGGTGACAACTCCCTTGTCTGGGTGCCCACACTCCCCCTAATGCAGCCCCAAGTGCAGTTGGCCTTAAATCAAGGGGCCATTCTGATTCTTTGTAACATCACGGAATCAAGTGGCACCATGACACTGCAGGGCCTCATGGAACCAAAGGAATGCAGGGACACTGTGGAATCTCATGGAACCAAGGGGCCATTGTGACATGCGGGGTCTCTTTGGAACAAAAGGAACTCTGAGACATCTCAGAACCTCCTGGAACCAAGGGGCCACTGTGCCTCCCCAGAACTCCATGGAATCAAGCAGAGCCGCTGCCTCCCCCCCGCCGCCGCACGGACCGGAGTCGCCAGCTCTGCCCCGCTTGGGCACCTCTGGAGTCAGCGTGTTCTTGGGCAGCACAACTGATCTCAGATCAGAAAGTTCCCAGATTTTGCTTTGTCCCCTCTTTCCCGTGGTTTTGTTTTTTCTTTGTTCATTCAGGGGGAGAAGGGGGAAGGGAGGCACGCGTTGATCCCTGTTTTTATCTGTTTACAAAAGGGAGTTGGGTCGGGGGGGAGAGGAGGCAATTTCTCTCTCTGCTGATGCTTTGAACTCTTCTGTTGGTATTGCTGTTTTTGCTGCTATATTTCTTGTCAGTCAACTGCTATTTTTTTCACTTATATCTCCTTTTATTTTGACTCCCTGTACTGGTGGGGAATAAAAGGAGAGTGAGTTCATTTTATTGGAGTTCTCACCCCAATATGTGTCTTTAAACCAGGACAGGTTGCTCAAGGGCTCCCTGAAATTTGGCATCATCGACAAAGGACTTTAAAATACATTTTGTCCCATCGTACAGAGAGATAATAAAGATGTTCTACAGTGATGTTCAAGGGCTGGTCACTGAGGGATTTCACCAGGAACTTGCTGCCAAGAGGACTTTGTACCATGGATTTTATTTGACATTCTTCATTCAGCCAACTTCCCACCCACCACATCTTCCACTTCTTCAGTCCAGCTTTCACCAGTCTGGCCATAAGGAGACCACAGGAGACCATGTCAAGGGCCTTGATAAAGTCTGAGCACAAAACATCCCCTTCTTTTCCCTCCCACATGGATTCTGCAATCCCTGCCTTGTCCTTCCCATGCCTGGCAATGGCTGCAGGAGGACTTGCCAGATCCCCTTCCCTGCTGAGCCTGAGCAGTCTGGAACTCTGCCAACCCTCCTTGCTGCCCTGTTTGCAGACTGCTTCCATGTCTGCCTTTGCCAAGGCCCTAGGAAGCTCTGGATGGCTCTGGCCTTTCCAAGGGTTTGGGAGAGGTCTCCCAGTGACACTGCCCAGCCTTCTCAATATCCCTGACACCAAAACCTTTTCCATAGCCCACACTTCCAGAGGAGTGCCCAGGACACAACACAGGTTGTCCTGGTGGTTCTGGAGAATTAGAAGGGATTTCTCCCAAGAGGCCAACCCCTCCAATTGGATTTGAGTGCAGCATTTTCCCCAGTGCCTCCCTGCCCTGAAGGTTTGTGGCCATCAGGCTGGAGCTGAGGGGGTTGGGCAGGTGCCTGAGGAGGGTGTAGAACAAGGGCTGTGTCCAACTGTGCCAGGAGGGCTGTGCTGGGCAAGGCTGAGGAGGCTGCAGAAAACAGTGGCCCTGGGGAGGTGAGAGGAGCAGGGGGGAGAGACCTTGTGCCTGCCCACGCTGGGCAGGAGCTGCCCCAGGATGGCAGCTCTGAAGCACTCACAGGATGTCCCTGTGAACAGGAGGGGAAAACTGGATCTGAAAATGAAACCTGGAAAGCAGAGAGCAGGAGTGTCATGGTGTCACTGCAGGAGAGTTCCAGCCCTGGAGCAAGGTCACAGAAGAAGTGACCCAGGACATGCAGTGGCCTCGGAAGATCCCACAGCATCCTGGAGATGCTGCAAGGGAGCCCAGCTCTGCTTCACAAGTTTCCAGGGCCTGTCCCTGCCTGTGCTCCAAGGGCTTCCAGCCCACAGGACTGTGCTCAGAGAGCACTCAGGCCTTACAGCAAGAAAGGGGCTCAGGAGGACAGTGTGGAAGTGGCAAGAGAGTAGCTCTGCAAAGACCAAGCCCTGCTGCTCCCTGGCAGTGCTGCTGGGCTGGGATTATTGTCCCCTTCCCGTTTGCAAATACACCCTGTCCTGCAGTGTGCTGTCCTTTAGGAATATGTAAGAAGAAGGGTCTTGGACAAAGAAGGCACTACAGGGTCCTTTATTTTGTTTACATACTCAGAGAGCACAATTCACCATTTATACATCTCTGGGTCAAATTGAATGGGTAGCCACTAAGCTAGAGGGAAGGTGCATAATAATATTGAATTGCATAGAAAACTATTGCAAGAATAACTAGATGACCTCCATGAAAAACGTGATCAGGGCCATTAAGGAGTCCCATTCTGAATGCTATGAACCAGAAAACAGGCACTTTATTGCTCCTGAAAAGCATCCAGACATCATTTTTCTCAGGGCACCCTTGAGCTCCTGGTTTCTCAGGCTGTAAATGAAGGGGTTCAGTGCTGGAGGCACCACCGAGTACAGAACTGATAGTGCCATATCCAGGGATGGGGAGGAGTTGGAGAGGGGCTTCAGGTAGGCAAAGAATGAGGTGCTAATAACAATAGAGACCACGGCCAGGTGAGGGAGGCACGTGGAAAAGGCTTTGTGCCGTCCTTGCTGAGAGGGGATCCTCAGCACAGCCCTGAATATCTGCACATAGGAGAAAATAATGAAAACAAAACAACCAAATACTAAACAGCCACTAACCACAATGAGCCCAATTTCCCTGAGGTAGCCTGAGTGTGAGCAGGAGAGCTTGAGGATGTGTGGGATTTCACAGAAGAACTGTCCCAGGGCATTGCCCTGGCACAGGGGCAGGGAAAATGTATTGGCTGAGTGCAGCACAGCATTGAGAAAGCCAGTGGCCCAGGCAGCTGCTGCCATGTGGGCACAAGCTCTGCTGCCCAGGAGGGTCCCGTAGTGCAGGGTTTTGCAGATGGCAACGTAGCGGTCGTAGCACATGACGGTGAGGAGGGAAAACTCTGTTGCAAGGAAGAAGAACAGCAAAAAGACCTGTGCAGCACATCCTGCATAGGAGATGGTCCTGGTGTTCCAGAGGGAATTGTGCATGGCTTTGGGGACAGTGGTGCAGATGCAGC
>NW_020920548.1:0-768 GCF_003984885.1 Neopelma chrysocephalum
TACAGCATCTTGTACCATGGGACTGACCTCTTGTGTAGGATTAGAGAACCTCTAAGCTCTGATAATACCAAGTAATTAACAACCCATCAGGAGCTGATTCTTGGAAGCGAAGTCAAAGTTTTTGTAATGACTCTTAGCAAATTAATTGGTGTTTGGCTGCCTGTGACTTCAAGGAGGAGTAAGCTGGAAAGCAAAGGTGTTTGGGGTTTGCTTTTTTCATTCTTCCCAGACTCTGAACCACGCAAGCTGAATAAGGATAGAGCAGTTCCTGAAAATTACCGGAAGCCGAAAAATTTTCTAAAGACTCATTAAATGTGTGAGCTGCAGCAGCTATAAGAAAATACTTAGTACTTAGATGTTGAAAAATAAACTTTATAATGATTATATTTTAAAAATGTTTCTGTGCTTCCTTGTCATGATTTTGTCCCTGCATTGACTGCATTTATACCCATGTGAGTGCCAGCTACTTATCTCTGAACTTTTGCTGTAACTCTAAGAATACCTGACCCATTTTTCTTATTGCAGGTTGAGCTTCACGTCCACCTGGATGGAGCCATTAGACCAGAGACAATCTTGTATTTTGGCAGGTGAGTTGTGGGGTGAGGAAAGCTCTGGGAGCTGCAGTTCCAAAGCATCATCCCTTCTGCTTCATCCAGGTCTGCGACAGAAGAGCTCCTGCAGGCAGCAAACCTGGCTGGTGCTGGTGCTGGTGCTGGTGCTAGTGCTGGTGCTGTCTCTGCCCAGATGGGTCCTCTGGCTGCACAGTGT
>NW_020920549.1:0-1646 GCF_003984885.1 Neopelma chrysocephalum
ACGAAGGGGGACAGCAGGGACGCCTCGGCCTGGGGACAGAGGGGACACGGTCAGGGGGGACAGAGGGGACATGGACAGAGGGAACAGAGGGACACAGTCAGGGGACAGGGACAGAGGGGACAGGTGATAGTGACAGGTGTGATGGGTGTGACAAGGGGTAACAGGTGACACAGATGGCACACAGGTGTGACACAGGTGACACAGGTCACAGGTGACACAGGTGACACAGATGACACACAGGTGTGACACAGGTGTGACACAGGTGACACAGGTATGACACAGGTGTGACACAGGTGACACAGGTGCCAGGTGTGCCAGGTACCCACCGCCATGAGCCGCGTGTTGAAGCCGCGGTTGAGGGGATGGGGATGGGGTGACAGAGGGGTGACAGGGGTGTGACACAGGTGACACACAGGTGACACAGGGGTGACACAGGTGTGACACAGGTGACACAGGTGTGCCAGGTACCCACCGCCATGAGCCGCGCGTTGAAGCCGCGGTTGAGGCGCTCGTTGGTGGCGTCCGATCCCGACATCTCCCGACGCAGCGAGAGGGCCCCGCGAACGACCCCCCCCCGGGCCGAGGAGAGGCACTGCAGGGACACCCCCCGGGCCTGCCCGGGACACTGGTTAGACTGGGGATACTGGTGAGACTGGTTATGCAGGTTTGGACTGGTTTTACTGGTCGTACCGGTCTGTACTGGTTTATACTGGTCCACCCGGAGCGGTGCCGGGTGGTGCAGCCGAGAGACCCCAGTGCCCTCCCAGCGCTTCCCAGTGTGCTCCCAGTACCCTGCAGGCCCCCCCAGTAACCCTCAGTTCCCCCCATTTACCCTCCCAGTCCCATACTGGTCTGTACTGGTCTGACCTGTAGCGGTGCCAGCTGCCGCACCAGCGCGTCCCCGTGTCCTGCCAGTGTCACCCCGTGTCACCCCAGTTCCCCCCATTCCCCCTCCCAGTCCCACACCGGTCCGTACTGGTTTATACTGGTTTATACTGGTTTATACTGGTCTGACCTGTAGCGGTGCCAGCTGCCGCACCAGCGCGTCCCCGTGTCCTGCCAGTGTCACCCTGTGTCCCCCCAGTTCTCCCCAGTTCCCCCCATTTTCCCCCCCAGTCCCACACTGGTCTGTACTGGTTTATACTGGTTTATACTGGTCTGACCTGTAGCGGTGCCAGCTGCCGCACCAGCGCGTCCCCGAGGGCCGCGGGGTCCAGGGGCAGCCTCGGGTCGTGGCCCAGGCGGAGCAGGAGCTGCGCGGCCACCGCGGCCACCGCCCGGGCCACCGCCGGGAACCGACCCCGCAGCCGCCCCCCCAGACGGGACAGGGTGTCCTCGGGGGTCCCCAAAACTGACCGGGAACCCCCCCCGGGGAACTGTGGGGACAAGGGACATGGTCAGGGGGGACAGGGTGTCCTCGGGGGTCCCCAGGACAGCCCGGGAACCCCCCCGGGGAACTGGGGACAAGGGACATGGTCAGTGTGTCCTCGGGGGTCCCCAGAACTGACCGAGAACCCCCCCCGGGGAACTGTGGGGACAGAGGGGACAGAGGGGACACAGTCAGTGTGTCCTCGGGGGTCCCCAAAACCGACCAGGAACCCCCCCCGGGGAACTGGGGACAAGGGACATGGTCAGTGTGTCCTCGG
>NW_020920550.1:0-1167 GCF_003984885.1 Neopelma chrysocephalum
CCTGGGTGACCTCTAGGACCTCTCTGACCCCTGGGTGACCTCCCTGACCCTGGATGACCTCCAGGACCTTCATAACCCCTGGGTCATCTCTCTGACCCCTGGGTGACCTCCCTGATCCCTGGGTGACCTCTCTGACCCCCACATGACCTCTCTGGCCCCTGTGTGATGTCTCTGACCCCCAAATGACCTGTATGACCCCGGTGACCCCTGGGTGACCCCTGGGTGACCTCTCTGACCCCTGGGTCAACTCTCTGACCCCTGGGTGACCTCTTATCACCCTCATGACCCCTGGCTGAGCCATATGACCCCGGGTGACCTCTGTAACCCCCGGGTGACCTCTCTGCCCCCTGACTGACCCCTGGGTGACCTCTCTGACCCCTGGGTGACCTCTGACCCCCCCAAGCAGACGTGCGAGGCGGCGTTCGCCACGCGGGACCGTCTGCGTGTTCCCCTCCCCCGCCCTTCCCACGACCCCTGTGACCCCTGGGTGACCCCTGGGTGACCTCTGCCCCCTGGGTGACCTCTCTGACTTCTGTGACCCTCTGGGTGACTTCTGGGTGACTTCTATGACCCTCGGGTGACCTCTCTGACCTTCATGACCCCTGGGTGACCCCTGTGACCCCTGGGTGATCTCTCTGTCCCCCACGACCTCTGGGTAACCTCTAGGACCTCTGTGACCCCTGGGTGACCTCTCAGACCTCTCTGACCCATGGGTGACCTCTATAACCCCCGGGTGACCTCTGTGACCCCTGGGTCATCTCTCTGACCCTTGAGTGACCTCTATAACCCCTGAGTGACTGCTCTGCCCCCTGACTGACCCCTGGGTGACCTCTATAACCCCTGGGTGACCTCTCTGACCCCTGGGTGACCTCTGACCCCCCCCGATGCAGACGTGCGAGGCGGCGTTCGCCACGCGGGACCGTCTGCGCGCCCACGCCGTGCGCCACGAGGACAAGGTGCCCTGTCACGTCTGCGGGAAGCTGCTCAGCGCCGCCTACGTCACCGACCACCTGCGCGTCCACGGAGCCGCCAGCAGGGGGCAGCAGCCGACCAGAGGTGGGGGGGGAGGGGCCAAAGGGGGGGAGGGGCCAAAGGGTTGGGGGGAGGGGTCGAGGGGGGTGGGGTCAAGGGAGGAGGGAGATGGGGGTAGTGGATACAGGGATACTC
>NW_020920551.1:0-837 GCF_003984885.1 Neopelma chrysocephalum
TGTGAGAATTTTGGGGGGGCATCAAGGGGAGGTTTGGGGGGCAAATAGGGAGGCCAAAAACAGCCGAGGGGGGAATGTGAGTGCTGAGGGGGGGTATGGAGGGGCAGAGGGTCTCACCATTTGATGTTCCACTAGGACCGGGGCCGGCACATCCCCCTCCTCCTCCTCCAAGGCCAGGGCGGCCTCGAGGGCCGTCAGCACTCTGGGGACACCCGTGGGGACACCCGTGGGCATGGGGGGGACACACCAAAGGACCCCTTAAAGACCCCCATGAGGATCAGGGGGGGCATCCCAGGGACCCCAGTGGGACCTGGTGACTCCTCAGGGACCCCAATGGGGATCGAGGGGGACATCCCAGAGACCCCGCCGGGACCCCTTCAGGTCCCGTGAGGACCCAGTGACCCCTCAGGGACCCTCGTGGGGACGGGGGGGATTCCCCAGGGACCCCAATGGGCCCCGCAGACGCCTCAGGGATCCCCGGGAGGCCCCGGTGATCCCTCGAGGGCTCCCAGTTGCTCCCCGTTCCAAGATGGCGGCGGGGTCCCCTCAGGGGTTCCCGCCATGGGGGGGGGGGGTCTCGCGCTCACCCCCCCGCGCGCTCCAGTCGCGCCGCCATCGCCGCCGCGCCTTCCCGCGCTCCCGCCTCGTCCCGCCCACCCGGGCAAAGGCGGCCAATCAGCGCCCGCGGCCTGCCCCCTCCGACCAATCACCGCCCGCCGCCTCCCTCAACGACCAATGACCGCCCGAGCAATTCGCACCGCGGCCCCGCCCCACAAAGTGACGGCCAATCGCCGCACGCGGCGAGGACGTCCCGCCCCTCCGTTGCCGTGGAGACGA
>NW_020920552.1:0-3598 GCF_003984885.1 Neopelma chrysocephalum
CTTCCCTCCTTTTAATTTCCTGTCTCCTCAATATATTGAAAGATGGGTCAGCTCATTACACTGAAGAGTGAACAAATTAGCAGAACCATTGAAATTATAATCAGTGAATGAAATCAGTGGAATCAAGGAAGGAAGACCCTTGAGATTTGCAGTTTATTTATTTCCTACTTTTCCCTGTGGGAAAAAGGCTTTAAAAATTAATTGATAAGCTAAAAAGTCATATAGATATTTGGAAAACTAGTGCAATAAATATTGAAAAGCAAACTGTAAGTGTCTGGGGAAAAACAAAAAGAGGTAAGATGAATCTACTAAGATTCATTTTTTTTCACATCATCTTTGTTTCTCATTGATGGGAAAATATATCCTGTGATTGATACACAATATGAAATTCAAGATTAATAATAAAAATAAACAAGGGAACTATGATAGAGATGAAATTGGTATAGGATAGGCACAAATTTCTAAGATCAAAGCTACATGGCCTTCTTTTGAAGAAGGCCAAGAGTTGCCAGGCTTTGAGCTGGTGATGTTAAGGAGAGATTTACTGAGGAGAACTGAAATTCTCTTATGTGTAGGATATGGTGGACAGGTTGACAGCAGTATCCTACACAGGCAGGATAGAACCAAATTCCTCTGCCTCATGTGACAGCAGTGAGAACTCCAGTGTGGAGGGCAGCACTGAAGTGTGGGGTGTGTGAGTCTGGCTCCTCTGTGTTCCTGGTGGCTTGACCTAAGGAGCACTGTCATTCTGGACCTCAGATGGGAGATCCAGTTTGATATAAAGCTCCTGAACAGACTTTGCCCCAGTTCTGCTGTGACATTGCACTGCAATGAATTGTGACAACGAGCACAGTTCTGAAGTCACCCCAAGGAGGTTTTGCATGTTCTCCTGTGCCCCAGCCTGGCCACCCACTGCTGTACCTCAGCATGGACAGGGCTCTGCTGGGACCAGCTGACAGAACCAGCCTGGCTGTGCAGCCTCCTCTCCCCTGGGGCCTTTGCTCAGGCCATGGTAGCCCATTCCCTCATGTTAAGGCAGAACCAACTAAATGACTGAGACATTCCAAATAAACTTATTCCTAAAATCTCTCTCAAGCAAAACTATTCTGATGCAATTAAAGCCCTCTACCATGAAACTGAGTCCCTTTCTTCTGAAGCAGCACATTTCAAAAGAGAACAGTGTCCTCAGGCTTCTATATGCAAATCAGAGGAATCTTTTCCTGCAGGAATTGTTTTCTACATATTTAGTGGTTCTTGTTCTCATCTCGATCAGCCTGTCCTCAGGCTGATCAAAACCTTGCCAATTGCAGATTTCCTTAAGAAAAACAATGCTTAGATGAACTTTTGCAACAGGTCTTTGATCCTTTCAGAACAGGAATTGCAGCACGACTATTTTGATCCTAAATACTTCAGGGATGTCATCAGACTTGGTCTGGTGAAAATATGAAGGCAGCTCCAGGTATCTACATGATAACTACTGAAGCAAGGCACTTCTTAGCAGCCACCCAAGTAATTTCTTTGGCAGTTTGGTAACAGCTCTGGACTCTGCCAATACTCCACTCACACTGTGTGGGAAAATGCAAACCAGCAGTGGAGATGAACAGCTTGAGATTTTCTAAAGGTCTGAACTTCCAAACATAAAGCCAGGAGTCCCCCTGACATCAAAGGTGTGAAGTAACAGAAACAGCCTATAAAAACATTATATCTAGGAAAGCATAATGATACATTGGTTTTCTAAATAATATTGATGGGTTGATATTTTTTAAAGCATGATTTTAGCACTGTCTTGGAAGGCACTGAAGTGTTTCTAAAGGAACATTATCTGAAAGAAGTTTGCAAAAGCAGAAGCTAAACACGAGAGCCTGAATTCCTCCCTTTCTGACTGGAGGTAAGTAGAAAAAATCCTATTCAGCAGACAAGAAGAAATAAGAGCCAGAGATTCAAAGAGGACCCACAAGAATCTGTAACATAAGAAGTTATGCCCTGACAAGCACCTTAAGTCCTGTGGTGGAGGGAGAAGAGATTGATCCATTGTAAATACTGCTTTATCATAGGAGAGATAGTTAAGATTATGTATATGATGTATTGTAATATTGATTTGTATAGTGCATTGTAATATAATTCCCTTCCCCCCATTTTGAGTCTCGTGTTGTGTCTGGAAAACCCATCTCACACTGGGGTGAGATGTGGGAGGGGGGCTTGGATTCGGGAATTGGATTTTAGGGGTCTCAAACTACGACAGTCCATAAAAACTGGGACACAAAGGGCACAGAAAAGTTGACTAGAACAGGCTGGGAAATGACAACAGCAAGAAAGGAGGTGAAGTTTATCAAACTAGGAAAAATTCTCACCTTCTCCAGCTCCAGAAGCTACTGTAAATCAGTGGAAACTAAAACCCTGAATAAGAGGGAAGAAGTCAGTACATCAGAGAGTGATGCAGATTGCTCTGCAAGGGGGAGCAGATCATGATCAAAATCTCTGTGGCACGTCGTTGGCCACCAGCTCAGGAAGGTTTCAAGCCTCTGAGGCAAATGGTCCAGCAAGAGAGACAGGATGGGAGCCCTCAGACAGGGTGGGATGTCCTTGACCCTGCCAGAGCCAGCAAAAGCAATAATGTTCCACTCCCACCTTACTGAGGTCAAACTGCTTAAAGAAAGAGAATCCCAGAGAGCATGGCAATAAACCTGCCTGGGAAAGCAAACTGTGCCATGGCAGGATGTTGGTCACTGAGCTCAGCAGAAGCAAAGCCTGCAGCATTTCCCAATGACCCAGGCAGTGAGCAGGCCTGTCACAGGCTTGTGTGTCCTGGAATATCAAACTGGATCTCCCATCTGAGGTCCAGAATGACAGTGCTCCTTAGGTCAAGCCACCAGGAACACAGAGGAGCCAGACTCACACACCCTGGAAAAATTAACCTTCAGTGCTGCCCCCCAGACCCGAGTTCTCACTGCTGTCACAGGAGGTAGAGGGATTTGGTTCTATCCTGCCTGTGTAGGATACTGCTGCCAACCTGTCCACTGTATCCTACACATCAGAGAACTTCAATTCTCCTCAGTAAATCTCTCCTTAACATCACCAGCTCAAAGTGTGGCAACTCTCGGCCTTCTTCAAAAGAAGCCCATGTAGCTTTGATCTTAGAAATTTGTGCCTATCCTACACCAATTTCATCTCTATCATAGTTCCCTTGTTTATTTTTATTATTAATCTTGAATTTCATACTGTGTATCAATCACAGGATATATTTTCCCATCAATGAGAAACAAAAATGATGTGAAAAAGTGTGTTCTTCGCAGATTCATCTTACCTCTTTTTGTTTTTCCCCAGACACTTACAGTTTGCTTTTCAATATTTATTGCACTAGTTTTCCAAATATCTATATGAATTTTTAGCTTATCAATTAATTTTTAAAGCCTTTTTCCCACAGGGAAAAGTAGGAAATAAATAAACTGCAAATCTCAAGGGTCTTCCTTCCTTGATTCCACTGATTTCATTCACTGATTATAATTTCAATGGTTCTGCTAATTTGTTCACTCTTCAGTGTAATGAGCTGCCCCATCTTTCAATATATTGAGGAGACAGGAAATTAAAAGGAGGGAAG
>NW_020920553.1:0-18160 GCF_003984885.1 Neopelma chrysocephalum
GTGGTAGGATTCAAATTATGTGGACAATTTCCATTGCATTTCTGTAGGCCTTGCTTGACATGACTAGAAGCTGTAAGCTGTAATGTTTATGCTTATAGACTGTGTGAAAATATGCAATGTTTATACTTGTTAGCTGTGTGTCTAGTTATAAGGTTTCAGAACATAGTATGTTTATAGTAAGAAAGCCTTGAGAAACTAGAGATAAAGGTACACCTGCAAATTTCAGAAAGTCCCTAATTATGAAGGCCTCTACATGCCAAATATGACTTCAGATCGCATGGACAGAACATCAGGTCCAATGAACTGGAGACATGAGACGCGTGTACAGACTGAGCTATCCAATCACCTTGTTGTAAGCATGTGCCCAAAACAAACTAAATTGTATAAAAGTTAACTTATTTAAATAATAAATTGAAGTTTGCTGATTCTCATATTGAGCATCTCTTTCTTCCCGCGTCGCGACATAATGGCGCATCGAACAGGAATTAAGTTAAATCTGCGATCCCAGGGATTAAGTTGAATCTGTGATCCCAAGGGCTATAGTTGAATCTGCGGCCCCTGAAGCCACGGTCAGACGTAGTACCTGGTCGGTCTTGCTGCAGCACAAGAAGGCAAAGAGTTGGGTGAAAGAGTTAAACTCCGCGCCCCCGGTCAGCGAAAGAGTTGGACTCCGCACTGCCGGCAACGAAAGAGTTGGACTCCGGCCCAGGGCGACCTCATCGGAGGGTCCCTGCCGACAGACACCGCCGAAGTCTCATAAAAGGGCTGCACACAGCACGCTAACATGTTATAGGTATGGAGAGGCAAGTGGTGCTTTTATTACTCCAGTGCTTTTTAGAAAAGCGAGGAGTTTAGGATATAGACTTAAAAAAGGAACTAGCAACGGGGGTAAGTCGAGGAGCTGTGCGCGGCCGGGGTGAAGGAGGAGGCAGGAGGCGGCAGGCACCGGCACGAGCGAGGCGGGCAGCGGCGAGCAAGAAGCGGCCCCCGTGGAGGAGACGGCGCGGCAAGAGCCCCCCCACCGAGAGCAGTCCTGAGGGACCCGCCGCCGAGTCGGCGGAGTAGTAAACATCAGCGAACAATATGGATCAGAACTCTTTGACCCTCAGTAGGTAAGCTAACGGGGGTGCCTCCGGGAACAATACTTTAACAATGGGACAGCATATAACGAAGGAGGAAAATGTAGTTCTATCTACGTAGAAATTCCTCCTTAACCGAAAGAATGTGAAGGTCACTGATTTTACTCTGCAGCGTGTTGCTGTGATGTAGAAAGTGGGGCTTTGAAGCCACATCTAATACTGCGCTCAGTATATCTGCATAAAACAAAGTTGATGATAAGCTCTGGAATAAAATATCTGAGAGATCGAAAGATGCGAAAGATCTAACAGTTACCTGGCATTTGCTGTTTGCTTTAAAGAAGTGGCAAACAAAAACAGGAGAGGAGAAAATGAAACTAAGTCAGCTACAGTACGGAGTGCTCCAAATTCCAAGGAAAGGAGCTCAAAATCCTTGAAAAGTTCAGACGGAGATATAGCTGGCAGCAGTCCAGGCCATTTGCAGAACAAAGACTTAACTAACAGCGAAAACTGACAGTAAGCCGAGTCGTAAATATCCTACAAATATCACCCTATCTCCCTATAAGACCTCCAAGCCAGAAAATGCAGAAAAATCTAACAATTCACTCCCAGAGAGAAAAGAAGAAAGGAGTCCCTCTCCATTGCCACTGCTGCAGAAAAAACAGTTTTTCCACCAGATTAAGTTTAGTATCGTAGAAACCTAAAGACGACGATTCCTGCCACGGAAAACATGTTTTTGTTGGTTCTTGTGTTAATTGTAGTGTTTGTCAAATGTGTTTTTGTGAGCTCACAATATTATTGTTACTGTGTGCGTGTGAAGAAATGGAATTCTTTGCCAGGAGAGGAGGGAAAAGGAAGGGGTTAAAAGCCTTCTCTTGTCAGAGAGAGAAACAGAATATATTTCACCTGATAAGACGGTCTGTTGCGTAGCAACTAAGCAGAAGTGAAAAGCTCCTACTTTTTAAAATTATAACTTTGTAACCTTCTGATTGGAGAGAGAAATTGTTTTTACAATTTCATTACATAGTCTTACTAATTGTTTTCTGAAGTTATTCATTAAAATAACCAAAATTGTTTTAAAAATATATAAAGGTAACCGAGAAATAGAGTTTCTAAAGTCCTATGATAAGAAAATTCTAAGGCATGTGGGGGAGTGATTTTTTCCAACAGAGCTACTACAGCTGCTCTATCTTCCCTCTTCCCCCCCCTGCTCAAACAGCTCTGTAAAGATTTTTTGTAACTTCTGTGTTTTACAGATAGGTGTTTTGAAATTGTTAAGGAAACTTTAAGGTAGACTTATTTGGTAGAACACCTAACTCAAAAATATCTTATTTGACAGAGGCAGTTTTTGCCAGAGAAAAAAGGAAAAATAAATAAATTGTTTCTAACTGGAAGTTTCCACCTTTGTGATAATAGATATAAAATCTAAAAATATAATACAAGAAATTGCTTAACAACAGACAGCATTTCAAGTTTAAACTGCATCTATCCTAATCTCTGTACTAAGCAGCAGAAGTGTGTCCCTTAGATCCCCTGATATACTCTTATGAGCAAAGCTCTAGTTTAAGAGCAACCTGAGTGAGTTTTACTGTGACTTTATGTAAATTGCTAAAATTGAAAGCTACTTTATATAAATATTAACTTCTTACATACATTAATGTAAGTTAAACTGTTACACCTATTGTATTTAAATAAGATGTTTAAAGTTTTCATGTATATCCCAGAAAAATATATAAATATCAGAAAAATTCAGAATTGGCTGTTTATAAATCCTAGCTGATTATATAGTTTCAGAAGCTGGGTGAGATTACTTCAATTTTAAAGAAAAGACGTAACTGTTCTCCAGTTTCATTTTTACATTCGGAGAGACAGGGATCTGCTCTCAAATCCCAGGCCATGTGTGGCTTGATAATAGAAAAGTAAAAGATGCAAAACTATATTTAATCCAATTATGCAACTAAAATTCTTATCAATATTAGTAATCCCATCCTCTGAAAGATTTCCATATGCTGAGATTTTAAACAGTCAATTGTTTCTTCCTGATGAAAATTATTACTTGCTTTTATCGAAGTTACAGTGATTCTACAGTACATCATAAAATGCTACTCAAAATGATAAAAACAAGTAAAAGAAAATACAAAAGTTAGAGACCTAAAAAGATGAGTTAAAACTAAATGTGATTGTTCTAACCAATGTTATTTGAGAAGTAGGATTGAAGAATGCTCCAAGAAAAGTTAAAAAGAACCAAGCCATGGAACCTATTTCCGACAGAAAGAATTACACTGCAAAGACTCATCACTAAGCCTTCAGCTTCAAAGAAAAACTGTAAAATTACCTATGATACCCACTTAAAACTGACTGAACTATTAATAACAAATTTGTGAAGTTTTTTTTTTTTTTAAAAGGTGAAGAACGACTAAAAGAAGCAAATAAACAAGGGCTGAGAGTTAACAACATCCCAGACATCAGAGACAACTTAGACTGACTTCTCACAGAAGACACTGAATTTCAAACTATATTAGCAGATTGTAATAGTGACTTATCTATTCATTTTTCTAGGTAACAACTATAAACAAAAATCATGTGTTGCTACCAACCACACATTACTCATGCAACTCAGACATTGGTTTAACTTCTCCACGATTTAGAAAGTTTTGAAAAAACTATAAGGACGAGTAATGTTGTAATTTGCTAATTTTCCACAGCTAAAACAATTCTTGCAGGTTGAAGTGCATGTCACACTGCAGACATCCAGCATAAATCTCTAAAGGTTACGTTCTACTCAGTGTGAGGGGACATAAATCTCTTTAACAGAATTATTTACAATGTACTGCATGAATTCTAATAACTGTTTTATTTTCTTTTAGTGACTACTACTGTGAAACTTCTTTTAATATACCTAATGTAAATATTCAGAAATTCTTTTTCAGTGTTAACACTGTTGAGCAGATGATCTCATGATAACGTATTGTACAGGCTAATTGATTCATATTTGATATAATATTCCTTCAATTCAATCAAGATGCAAATTATGAGGTACTATGTAGAGTCCTCTCCCCTTATAGCAGTTGTGAGAGTAAAATGAACATTTCAAAAACATACCATATTCTACCCAAGAAAGAATATAAAAATAATTATGTCATCTTAACCTTTATACTATGTATCACATCTTGAATTGGGATTTATTGAAATTTTAGAGTCACTGAGAGTAATTAAGTTTGTAGAAAAGACTTCCTTTGGTGTAATCAGATATAATTGTTATCATTTCTTCAATCTTGTGGTTTCCTTCTTTCGATAGATGATTCCTCAGCTTTGACAAAACCTATTGTTTTACTGTTAAAATCAGTTAAAATCTTAGAGCTTTATTATGCATTTCAAAGTGAATATTGATATATTACTTTTGTTTTACAAATCCCATTTGACTGAAAGCCTAAATGATCTATAGGAATTCTTTTCTTTTCACCTATATATTTTACTTTATACTTATTAATAATCTGTACTTTTCAGCTGCAACAGCTTTTATAGCACAACTGTAGGTTGTGATCAGAAAAACAATACAAGCAATACGTGATGATGTGCTGGTTTAAAAGTTAACCAGCAAGGGAAAATGAACTCAATTCAAAAGAGAGATTTATAAGTCAGAATAACAATTTATTAAAATAATGCAATAAGTACAATTATACAGACAGACAATTGGTTTTAACCCACAAAACCCAAATGTACAACCCAGCACCCTAGGGTATGAACAAGAGTGGTGTACCTTGGCCCACCCCCGAGTCCAAAGCAAAGGGAGAGGGGATAAACCTGCTGGTGGGAGAGCTGCTGCAGTCTGGTCAGAAGTGATGATTGCAGTCCAGTCGAGGGTGGTGGTCTCAGTCTAGTTGAAGGCAGTGGTCTGGAGTCTTCCTCTGGATCCCACGAGAGAGCCGCAAGGCTCTGAAACTCCCAGTTATATACTCTCCAGTTCAGGCGGGAGTGCTCAGTCCCTCCCTCAGAGTAGGGAATTCCATAAAAGGGCATGCGGATGCTCAGTCCCTCTTCCATATAAGGGTATCAGAGCGGGGAATTCCATATAAGGATATCAGAGCGGGGAATTCCATAAAAGGGTACAGGAACATCTTCCCACCTTGCAGGCCTCTACTGATAGCAGTTTTTGGGAAATGGCATGGAGGCTATAGAATACACAGTTTTGGGTTACACCCATCCAGGGATGAATTGGTCCCAGCCGTTCTAACCAGGACAGATGATAAGACAGCTCCGTCTTTTTCTACAGTATGACAGAGATCAACGGAACCATTTGGAAATTTATTAATCAGTTGCATTATGCAATTAATATCCATCCTGACCTAGAGACATGTTAGCCTATAATTTTATCAAAATTGTTAGAAAATATGGATAGTCTATACATACTGTGTTATAAAATGAAACTGTTATAGAATTCTGTTGTTATCACAAAGGTATTTGGTAGAGAAAAAAATGTCAACCCCTTAGTTGACTTGCAAAAATGTTTTCATGTGTTAAGTTTTTTGCACACAGGTGTTCTCTAGCTATCTACATGATGGATGAGGCCTTGAAAAGAAGCTGGTTCTTCAGAACAAGGTTGATGTTATTCCTGCAGGTGACTGTGACACCACCAGAAACAGTTGTAGATAACAGTTGTCTTAATATTATTAGAACACAGTTTATTGAGCACAAATTTTTAGTATTTTTAAAGCACATAATTTTCAGGAATTTAAGTATAATGTGTTGTGTGACCTTTGAATTACTCACTAAGCATTGGTAAAAGAAAGTTTATTTATCTGGTTAGTTTTATCTATTTGATTAAGAAACTCTAACATTATAAAGTATTAGAAAATTATTATCATTATAAGGTACTAAAAAATTATTATAATTTCTTGATTTATAGAACGCAGTGACATGGAACTCAAAAGTATGTCTGTGTGACAGTGTGTATGATGGTGGCCACCATGTAAATGTAAATGAATGAAAGTGTATGCATGCATGAGTGTGAATATGTGAACACAATTACACAAACACCTTTGGATAAACAAATACACAAACACCTTTTGAATAAACAGAAGACACATAACCCATAATTAAATAGAGTTCCATTTCCAGAAGTGTTTTTAAGTTAAATAAAATTTTAAGACTAAATCCTATATTTAGTAGCACCTTTCAGTAAAAGTTAAAGAACACAAACCCTGAAGTTAATAGGTTGTTAAGTTTGTTGATGATAGTGATATAATTGTATGTAGATGTGTTTATTGAAATATTATGAGTACAATAAGAAATGTTACAGAAATGCAATTTAAATTGTTCAAAACTTAAAAAAGGGGGCATTTGTGGTAGGATTCAAATTATGTGGACAATTTCCATTGCATTTCTGTAGGCCTTGCTTGACATGACTAGAAGCTGTAAGCTGTAATGTTTATGCTTATAGACTGTGTGAAAATATGCAATGTTTATACTTGTTAGCTGTGTGTCTAGTTATAAGGTTTCAGAACATAGTATGTTTATAGTAAGAAAGCCTTGAGAAACTAGAGATAAAGGTACACCTGCAAATTACAGAAAGTCCCTAATTATGAAGGCCTCTACATGCCAAATATGACTTCAGATCGCATGGACAGAACATCAGGTCCAATGAACTGGAGACACGAGACGCGTGTACAGACTGAGCTATCCAATCACCTTGTTGTAAGCATGTGCCCAAAACAAACTAAACTGTATAAAAGTTAACTTATTTAAATAATAAATTGAAGTTTGCTGATTCTCATATTGAGCATCTCTTTCTTCCCGCGTCGCGACAGACAAGACAAAGTGCTGGTGCTCCCCGGCAGTGCTGCTGTGCTGGGACTTTTTCCTCCCCATAACTTCACGCTGTTCTCAGAGTTAGGATCCTAGATAAACAAGGCACTGAATGGTAGTTTATTTTGTTTAAAACACAGAAATAGATGAATATATAGTCCATCATTTGCAGAGTTTCTAGATCAAATTCAAGAGGTAAGCAGTGAATGAGGTGGGGGATGAATAATAAAATTTCATTGAGCATAAAATTATGAGAAGAGGAACCCAGTGACCACCACTAAGGAGTTGAGAAGGCAGGCTGGGCCTGTCATGAGTTACATTTTAAATGCTGCACAGAAGAAAACACAGAGCTTATTGTTGCTGAAAAACATCCAGTCATTATTGTCCTCAGGGCATCCTTGAGCTCCTGGTTCCTCAGGCTGTAGATGAGGGGGTTCACTGCTGGAGGCACCACAGAGTATAGAACTGACACCACAAGGTCCAGGGATGGGGAGGAGATGGAGGGGGGCTTCAGGTGAGAAAAAAACGAAGTGCTGACAAAGATTGAGACCACGGCCAGGTGAGGGAGGCACGTGGAAAAGGCTTTGTGCCGTCCCTGCTCAGAGGGGATCCTCAGCACAGCCCTGAAGATCTGCACATAGGAGAAAACAATGAAAACAAAACAACCAAACACTAAACAGACACTAACCCTAATGAGCCAAATTTCCCTGAGGTAGCCTGAGTATGAGCAGGAGAGCTTCAGGATGTGGGAGATTTCACAGAAGAACTGGCCCAGGGCATTGCCCTGGCACAGGGGCAAGGAAAATATATTGGCTGTGTGCAGCAGAGAATAGAGAAAGTCAGTGGCCCAGGCAGCTGCTGCCATGTGGGCACAAACTCTGTTGCCCAGGAGGGTCCCGTAGTGCAGGGGTTTGCAGATGGCAACGTAGCGGTCGTAGCACATGACGGTGAGGAGGAAATACTCTGCTGTGATGAAGAAATAAAAGAAAAAAAGCTGTGCAGCACATCCCTGGTAGGAGATGGTTGTGGTGACACAGAGGGAATTGTGCATGGCTTTGGGGACAGTGGTGCAGATGCAGCCCAGGTCTGTGAGGGAGAGGTTGAGCAGGAAGAAGCCCATGGGGGTGTGCAGGTGGTGGTCACAGGCTACGGCGCTGAGGATGAGGCCGTTGGCCAGGAGGGCAGCCAGAGAGATGCCCAGGAAGAGCCAGAAGTGCAGGAGCTGCAGCTCCCGCCTGTCTGCGAATGCCAGGAGGAGGAACTGGGTGAGGGAGCTGCTGTTGGGCGTTTGCTGATTCTTAGCACAGCATCTGTTCAAAAAAGGAAAGGACAGGGAACAGTTAAGACAGACTTCTGTGAAAAAGCAACTCCATTTTTAAAAGAAATCGATGTGTCAAATGTCACTAAATGCACTGCCAAGGAATCAGTTTTGCTCTGCTCAATGAAACATGGAACTTTTTTGGTAGAGCTCTCACACACACAAGGAATGTCAGATGTAAGGGACCTTGAATACAAAAGTTCCATCTCTACACCCCTGACTCAGAAGAGCTGGGGCTGCAGAGCAGAAGCTTAGTCTGAGCTTAGAATAATTTTGGCTGTGTTTTCTATTTTTACCATCACATCTGGGGAAGGTTCTTTTCCACTGCAGGAATCCTCATTTCTATGGCCCAGCACACAGTGCCCAGCAGAGCTGCAGGGAAAGCCCCCTAGAGCTGCCTGAATGCCCCCTCCCCCAGGCGTTGGGGGCACTTTACCCCCACTCCCTGCCTAGGGCTCTGCTGCCTGGAGCTGTCCCTGCCAGCAGCTGCTTCCCTGGGTCCAGGGCTGAGAAAGTGACACTGATGCTGTCTATCAGACAGTTTTGATGTCTGACACTCTCAGGTTCAATCTCCTCTAATCTAACAGAGTCCAAGTTTCAGTGTCACCTCCTGCGCTCAGAGATTGATTTCCCTTTCACAGTCAGCACCCAGACAACCCAGAGTATAACACTGAAAGAACTGGTTCATTCTCTTTAAGGTATCCCGTCTGTCTGTGCCTCTTGCAAATACCTTCTGGGAAATTTCCTGCTTTGATCTGGAGCTGTGACCAGCCCTCATCCCTGCAGTACACTTTGGAGATCAGAAGGATTCTGCCCTGCTCTGCCCTCCCAGGAGCTGTTCCTCCCCCAGAGCCCTTCTCCCCCAGCCCTGTGGCAGCTCCTTGGCTGGGCTGAGAGCTGCCCCTGGCAGGCAGCAGAGTCCCTGCCCCAGCACACAGAGCCCTGGGGGCAGGACCCTGCTCTGCACCACAACCCTGGGCACCCCTGGCTGCACCCCCACCTTCCCAGCCCACAGCCAGCCCTGGCACAGGGAACCTTCTTGCCCTGGGCCTCTGAGGGGGCAGCAGCAAGTCCTGCTCTGCAGCAGCTTCTCCTGCTGCACCCCAGCAAATCCAGCAGAGCCATCCTGACAGCTCCTGCCACTGGTGCCATTTGGCAGCTGGGAGAGGCATTTGCAGGAACTCACCTGCACTGCTCTGCAGCCAGAGCCTGAGCGTGGCAAAGGGCTGGCAAGGTTCCTGCCCTGAGCAGCTCTCCCCTGTCCTCCCACCCCAGGATCCCTTCAACCTCCTGCTCCCTTCTCCTCTCTGCCCTTGCTGCCTGCAGCTCCTGCCCTGCTCTGCCATATGGCCACTTCCTCTGCACTGCAGCAACTGGGAGAGTCCTGCTGAAAGATCCTAGAAGCTGTGGGATGTGCCAGCTTTAGGAGATGCCTCCAGGAAGGCAAGTTGAACTTTCCTAAGCCAGAGAATTCTTCATTCAAATCCTGGGAAGGTTTCTCACGTTGTGAGAGCTCAGTCACCTCCCAGCCCAGGCTGCCTCTCATCTCTCTGCCTTCTCTCCTGTGCCCTGGGTGCTGCAGGCAGTGTCCTCAGCCCTGCTGGGCTGTGCAGAGGAGCTTCTCAGCAGCAGAGCTGCCTTTTAGAAGCTCTTCTTGCTTGCCAGGAGCTCCCTGTGTGCCAGGAGCCCAGCCCAGCTCAGCAGCACAGCAACAGCCCCAGGCAGCCCTTGCTCTGCCCCTCTGGGCTCCCTCCAGCTGTCCCTGGGGCTCCAGGGGAACCTGCTGGCACACAGCTGAAAGAAATCATGATGTTCCTTCTCTCAGCTGGGCACAGACCCTTCTTTCAGCACTGTCATTTCTCCAAATAGACACAGAGTTAAGTTCAAGAGTCCCCTTTTCATGTCCCATCATTAGACAGGAAACCCAGACAGTACCCAGGAGGGATCTCCTTCACCTGCACTGAGGGAAGGGACTCAGCTGAGTCAACAGAGGTGTCTCATTGTGGCTCTGCAGACCTGGGGCCAGAAGGACACTCAGCTCCCTCCACAACCCCCATGGGCTGGGATTCGTCCTGCCCCACTTCAGTGGGCCCAAAACAGGCCCCTGCAGGTGACTCCTTGTCCTAACTCCCATGGGAATGAATGAAGACCAAAGGCAGGAGTGACCTGCTGGGACACAAAGCCCTGGTTCTTCTGAGGGGCCAGAGGTGACCGAGATTCCTGCTGGGAACTGCAGGCTCTGATGGAGCAGTTCCTAGGGACAGGGCAGCAGCTGTGGGATCTTCTTGGAGGCTGCTGGGACATTGCTTTGGCCAACTTCAGTGGCAGAAGGTGCCCACAGGTAGGACAGGGGAACCTGTCACTGTTCCTTCTGTCCAGGGCAGCTCACAGAGGTGCTCAGGTGACTAAATGGAGTAAGGTGGCACAGGGAGAGAGGTCTCTCTCCTGTTCTTTATCAGGGTATTTTCTACGTGTCCTCAGAGTACAATGGCAGTTGTCTCCTGGACATCCCTTCACTGCTGAACCTAATTCAGGGCAGCTGAGCCTGGATTGAATAGCCAAAGAGGGGCCTGTATTGCCAGGGGAGGTGTCAGGGCCCTGCAGCACAAGTGCAGCAGCTGCCATGGACAGCACAGGGCCTGTGCAGGAAGCCCGTCCCCATTCCCAGCAGTTGTGTGACAGGCACCACCCAGGGCTTTTCAGACCCATTGGGTGCCTTTGGGGCAGTGAGTGAATCCCAGCCCTGCAGGGACACAAAGGCTGTCCCTTCTCTGCCCAGCCAAGGCCGGGCCAGGCACGAGTCCAAAGCACATCAGCCCAGGCTGTCCACACTTGTTTCCTCACTCTGCTGGCTCTTCTCTCCCCTAGCATTTCAACAGCATGTGCTGATCTCCTCAGGGATCAGACCTGTGATTTTCCCCCTGGGCCTGAGTCCCAGCACGTCCACCCCTAAGGCCATTGTCAGCAAAGCCTCTGCACACCCCAGCTCTCGGGGCTTTCAGAGCAGCTTTCCCCACTGCAAGTCTGTTCTTACCCGCGGTGCCCCCGCTGAGGGGCTGCAGCCAGACAGGCCCCAATGCCCTGCGTGTGGGGCACAGGCAGGAGGAGCTGCAGCCCCAAGTCATCTGCATCTGCTTGTCTCCAAGAGGAACCAAGAGGTTGTCATAGTAACCGACCATAGAGCTAGAAATGTGTGGTGGTTGCCATGGTATCTGACCACAGCAATGGGACTGTATAATGGTTGCCATGGTAACAAACTGTAGCAATGGGAACGTATGATGGTTTGCCATGGTAACTGTCTATAGAAACAGGAATGTATGATGGTTGCCATGGTAACCGACCATAGCAATCGGAATGTATGATGGTTGCCATGGTAACCAACCGTAGCAACTGGAATGTATGATGGTTGCCATGGTAACTGACTGTAGGAACAGGTATGTATGATGGTTGCCATCGTAACTGACTGAAGCAACGCGTGTCAATGATGGTTGCCATGGTAACCGACCATAGCAACGGGAATATATGCTGGTTGCCATGGTAACTGACCGTAGCAATGGGAATGTATGCTGTTTGCCATGGTAACTGCCTGTAGCAGTGGGAAGTACGACGGTTCCCATAGTAACTGACCATAGCAATGGGAGATATGATATTTACCATGGTGACTGATGGTAACAATTGGAATGTATGCTGGTTGCCGTTGTAACTGACCATAGCGATGGGAATATATGATTGTTGCCATGGTAACTGACCACAGCAATGGGAATGTATCGTGGTTGCAATGGCACCTGACCGTGGCATTGAGAATATATGCTCATTGCCATGGTAACTGACTGCGGCAGTGGAAAGTGTGATGGTCGCCATGGTAACTGAGTGTAGCAATGGGAATGTAAGATTGTTGCCATGGTAACTGACCATTGCAATGGGAATGTATGGTGGTTGCCATGTGTATCAGGGTGAATTTGTGCTGATACTTTTGGTCTGTGTTTGGCCCGGACAACTGGAAAAGTTTTGTTCTTTCCCTGCCAAGTTTTGAGAAAACAAGCACTGATAAACGGGTACCTCGTCCTTGGAGAGAGAGCTTCTTGTATAAACTGTTTTATTGGTGTTCTGTGATTGGCTAATTGTCCTCCAAGGTTGCTTGAGGGAGAGATTGAGGAGGAGGAGGATGAAGGACGCCCCCAGACTCATTTGGAAAAGACCCCCTTAATAAAGATAGTATTAGATAATATAATATAGATAGAAGATAACCTGGATGCACCCTCGATCCAAGCATTGGCACCTCATTGACTATGTTTTGGTGCGACAGAGAAATGTTCGCGATGTTCGTCATACCCGAGTGATGCCTAGTGCAGAATGTCAAACAGATCATCGCCTTGTGCGTTGTAAACTTAACAGGCTGTGGGGATCAGTGTCAGGGCATGGCCTGGGAAGTGTCTTGAGAATCCTCCTGTTTAACATGACCAGCTTTTCCATCCCCTTTTCTCTCTCTTTTCTCATACCCATTACATCACAAAATACCGTGATCCCACCATTTCCCTTCCTTTGATTCTTCCCTAGAGATCCCACCACAAGTCTTGCCCAGTTCCCAAATGTGCTTTCTTGTTGCCCATCATAAGTATCAGACCCCAAACAGAATCCCCCATCTTCAACTGGCAAGGTCATCCTGGGAGGCTCTGCCATTGACCCATTTGGTGAGACTTTCACACAGAGATGTTGGAACTTTATTTGAATTGATTTTTTACCTTTTGGGTTTACAATGGCTTCTCCAAAAACATGGTAATTCATGTCCTAGCAACAGAAATTCTTTGGAGAAGGAGTTTGGGACTCAAATAATCACAGAATGGTTTGGTTTGGAAGGGAGCTAAAAGGTCATCTGGTTCAAACTCCTGGACATGGAGAGTCACGTCTTCACTAATTGAGGCTGCTCAAAGTTCCTGGCCTTGGACAAATCCAGGGATGGGACATCCTCTTCTCTTGCAGTTCTTGCCAGCCCCATTGGTAAGTATTTCTTCATTTTATCCAATATAAAGCTCCCCTATTTCAGTTCAAAGCCATCGCCCCATGTTCTGCCACTACAGGCCTTGGTAAAACGTATCACTGTGACTATCTTAGACCATGTTTTCATCTGCAGACACCTTGGAGAGTGCTCAGAGATGTCCCAGGAAGGGGTTTTGAGGTCTCAAACACATGACCACTCTAGAGGGGCAAAGGAGTCGTGGGTTCAGTGGTGTGCAGACAGAGGACAGCAGAGAAGAACCCTGGGAGTGCTTGAAGAGTTGCTTCAGAGAGGGTGGATGCTTTTGTCGTAGCAGAAAACAGCAGGAGAAAGAAAGAATTAATGCCAAGTGCAGCTGGGGAGGTCCAGGCTGGCATGAGAAAAAAGAATTTCACTCCAAGGGCAGTGCTGTGGTGCAACACATCACCCAAAAAGAGTCTGGATGATCCCAAGGCTTTGTGTGTGCAGGAAGAGCCAGGGAGGATGCAGAGATGTCAGTGCAGGAAGGTGCCAGCGAGGTGGGGCAGCCGGGGGGATGAGGACAGCCTGCAGGGAAAGGGGCAGGGCATGGACACCGTAGGACAGCCTGGGCTGGAGAGGAGAGAGGGATGGGGAGAAGCTGAAAGGCCCTGACAGAGCCACCTTCTGCAGGCCTTTGGCCATGGCTGCTGTCTGTGCCCCTGATGCCAGGAGGAGACAAGTGGCCCTTGCAGCCCTGGGGCCTCATGGCCTCCTTGTCCCTGCTCAGCAGCCTGGCAGGTGTCACCCCATGGTCCTGCCCTTGGCATTGCACATCCCACATCCCAGTGCCCCAGGAAGAGCCCTGAGGAATGAGGCAGGGACAGGATGTCCCTTCCCAGGGATTTGGGGTCAGGGCTTGGCCCGCTGGATTAAGGAAACAAGTAAATGTTTATTCAGCATCAGAGCCACCTTTCCCTTGCTTGTCCATCCTTGTCATCACTGTCTGCAGTTTTCTGTTCCAACTGGAACCTGGGGACACGTTCTCAGTTGTGTCTTCAATGAGACTCATTAGCACTGCAAGAAACTTTAGTGTTTCAATCTCACTTTGACTTCTTGAAAAGTTGTTTGAACTTACTCTCAGGGACTGAGTCTCATGTAAACAACATCAAACCCCCTGAGGGTCATGAAATACCTGGGGCAGTTGCTGTGCTGGGCTCCTGGCACACAGGGAGTTCCTGGCAAGCAAGAAGAGCTTCAAAGAGACAGCTCTGCTGGTGAGCAGCTCCTCTGCACAGCCCAGCAGGGCTGAGGGCACTGCCTGCAGCACCCAGGGCACAAAAGCAAAGCAGAGAGAGGTTACACACAGCCTGGGCTGGGAGGGAAGATGAGAGGAAGATTCACTGGAGGAGGAATCTTTCCAGGCTTCCTCCCGGTGAGTCAGCATGAAGGGCAATGTGTCTGCAGTTGGTGCAAAGATCTAACGCTGGTACATCCCACTTCCTGCTGCACCATCCCAGGCACATCCCAGCAGGGTTCCCTTCTCCCAGGGATGGCTGCAGGGCTGTGAAGCTGGGCTGTGCCACCCAGGCTGCCCCAAGCTGTCCTGCAGAGCAGGGTCCTGCAGCCCAGGGCTGTGCCGGGGCAGGAGCTCTGCCACTGCCAGGGGCAGCTCTCAGCCGGGCTGGGGAGCTCCCTCAGGGCTGGGCAGAGGCTGGGGGTGGAAAGAGCAAAGCCTGGCAGGGCAGGGCATGTTTCTTCTGCTATCAAGTGAGAGTTTCATGGGTCAGGGCTGTTCCCAGAACCAGAGCACCCCAGGATATTTTGCAGGGGAAGGTTCTCAGCTTGCCCCTGGTCCTGAGGTTGTTCCCTCCTTCTCTCAGTCAGTCTCATGGGGAGGGCAGTTCAAGCTACACAGTCCAACACTGATCCTGGGATTCCCCTATGGCCGGTGTGTCCCTGGGAATGAGACATTCCACTTGTCCTCTGCCCTGTGGGGCTGTGGGCAGTGCAGTCTGTGGGCCTGGGTAAGGAGCTCTTTTTCCCTCAATCAGACCCCGTCATTAGGACACTTGGCTCTTTTCTGAGGTGTCCTTCCAAGCTGGGAGCTGCCCTCGAGAATGCAAACCATCCTCCCAGCACAGCTGTGTTCTCTGAAAGCCCCAGTGGAGAGGGGCAGAGATGCTGTGCCCATGCCAGGAGATGCTGTTGGGTTGGGGAGATGAGCCATGGGTGTCCTTGGCTCCAAGTGGGGTGCTGAGCCCTTGAGACAGGCTGAGACCTTGAGGGGTGTGGGATGGATCCCTCTGCTCTCAACAGTGTCTGGTGGCTTTTCAGACCCAAATGGGAGTGTGATCAATCTCCATCTCAGGAAGGAGCAAAGCCAGGGCAGTTGGGAACAAGAGATGGACAGACCAGCTCCTCCCACTCTGCACTAAGCCCTAGACAATCTTCCTGCCTGGCAGGACCTCCTTTGTTCTCCCTGAGTGCATCAGAAGTCCTGAGGGGTTCTGCCATTCAGGAACACTCCTCAGGAGAGATGAGGGGAGTCTAAAAAAAAAACAAACCCAAACTTCTGAAACTGCCTTCTGCTCTCTTGGTTCTTCTGGGAGTGCAGATGCTGACAAGCCCTTTTGCATAGGGAGCAGTTTCATCTGACAGAGCTGAACACAGGACCGGCCCCTGTGCCCACCATGCCCATGACCCCACCGGTGCAGAGCAGGGCTGAGCCCTCACAGCCAGTGGGCAGAGGGTCTGCTCCTCCTGGAAGATGTAGTGAGCCCCACCAGGGGCTCCAGCCATGGAGCTGAAGGAGAGACTCCCCGAAAAGGAAAACCAATGGAGCAGTGAGAGGGGTGTTGGAAAGCAGCTTTGATTTTTCTCAGGATGTTGTGCCCTAAATTTTCACTGTTATTTCCTCCTTGAACAGGGCCCCACATCTAGAGGTAACGAATGTCCAACAGCAGCTCCCTCACCCACTTTCTCCTCCTGGCATTCGCAGACAGGTGGGAGCTGCAGCTCCTGCACTTCTGGCTCTTCCTGGGCATCTCTCTGGCTGCCCTCCTGGCCAACGGCCTCATCCTCAGCGCCGTAGCCTGCGACCACCACCTGCACACCCCCATGGGCTTCTTCCTGCTCAACCTCTCCCTCACAGACCTGGGCTGCATCTGCACCACTGTCCCCAAAGCCATGCACAATTCCCTCTGGGACACCACAACCATCTCCTACCATGGATGTACTGCACAGCTCTTTTTCTTTACCTTTTTTATGTCAGCAGAGGTTTCCCTCCTCACCATCATGTGCTACGACCGCTACGTTGCCATCTGCAAACCCCTGCACTACGGGACCCTCCTGGGCAGCAGAGCTTGTGCCCACATGGCAGCAGCTGCCTGGGCCACTGGGTTTGTCTATTCTCTGCTGCACACAGCCAATACATTTTCCCTGCCCCTGTGCCAGGGCAATGCCCTGGGCCAGTTCTTCTGTGAAATCCCACACATCCTCAAGCTCTCCTGCTCACTCTCCAACCTCAGGGAAGTTTGGCTTCTTGTGGTTAGTTGCTGTTTAGGGTTTGGTTGTTTTGTTTTCATTGTTTTCTCCTATGTGCAGATCTTCAGGGCTGTGCTGAGGATCCCCTCTGAGCAGGGACGGCACAAAGCCCTTTCCACGTGCCTCCCTCACCTGGCCGTGGTCTCCCTGTTCCTCAGCACTGGCATGTTTTCCCACCTGAAGCCCCCCTCTATCTCCTCCCCATCCCTGGATCTGGCACCATCACTTCTGTACTCGGTGGTGCCTCCAGCACTGAACCCCCTCATCTACAGCCTCAGGAACCAGGAGCTCAAGAACTCTTTGAGGAAAATGATGGCTGGATTTAGAGGCAATAATAAAGTATGTCTTTTCTTCTGCAGAGTATGTAGAAGGTAACTACAGTCTGAGCTTTTTTTCTCCTATTTATTCTTTTTTTTGTTGGTGCATTTTCTTATTCTTTTTCTACGTTTATAAATGTTATCAAAAAATCAATGGCATTGCTCATAAATTTCTACATTAATATCTACCATCCTTCTCTACTCCAAAGGCTTTTAAAAGGCTTTTTCTCTGTACATTTGAGTAGAATAAAGTACCCTGCCTTGATTCGTGTGTCCAAGATGCTTCCTCAGCCGTTCTCTGGAGCTGCAGGGGCAGTGCCTGTGTGCAGAGTGCAGAGCTGGAGGGAAGAGACTCCCAGCACAGCAGCACAGCCAGGGACAAGGGCACATGCTCCTTCCACATCTCCTCTTTCCAACTCCACACTGTCCTTCCCAGCCCTGCTGTGGGTGCAAGGCCTGAGTGCTCTGGCAGCTTGGGCACAGTCCTGCTGCGTGTCCATGCTGGGATCACAGACAGGGACAGGCCCTGGCACTGCTGGCACAGAGCTGGGCTCCACACCAGCAGCTCCATCAGCCAAGGGCATCTCCTGAGGGCAGGGCAGGAAGGCTTCAGGCTCTCACCCCACCTGCAAGAGGTTGGTTGTCCCTCCATGGACAACCATCAAGGGACCAAGTCAGAAATCCAGGTTTGCTTTGCACTGAGGACACTTCAGCGTGTCTGCTCCGTCCATGCCCTGCCTTCTGGCCCATCCCTTTCCCTGCCCAGCAGGAAAGCAGCCCGGCTGGGCAGCATTGCCCCTGTGCAGGCAGGAAGGGCTCTGCAGGCAGGAGCGGCACTGCCCTCCAGCAGAGGCACTTCTGCCCTTTCCCAAAGCACAGAGCACAGCTGGGCACTGGGATGCAGCCAGAGGCACCCACAGCTCCATGGGTCATCCTCTGAGCTGCCTGCACAGCTTCAGTGAGCACCAAACAGGGAAAGAAATGCTCTCACTCCCAGGAATCCAAGCAGGGGAGAGGGGAAATAAAGAAGCCAAAGGAGATAAAGAATTTAAAGTTAAGAGCCAAATATATCCATTGATAGAAGGGACTAGGACAGGAAGATATCATCAACAGAGTTTCCCCTAAAAGGTAAATGAGGCTGCTA
>NW_020920554.1:0-321 GCF_003984885.1 Neopelma chrysocephalum
TGTCCTGAAGAACTCTCCAGCCCACAGGCTGGATGCAGTGGAGCCCTGCCCTGCCCTTTGTGCCATTGGAAACAGCCCATGGTCCTGCCCAGCCTTGTTCTTGGCTACTGAGCCTTCCAGGACTATGGCAGAGGGTGGAGAGGAGTGATCCCCATCCTGCTGGGTCTGCTCCCCACCCCGACCAGCATGGCCAGTGCAGGGTCAGCCCAGGGTGCCACAGCCCCTCCCTGTGCAGAGCAGCACCTCCAGCTCAGGGCCCTGCAGGGATCCCAGGCTGGGATCTGCAACTGGCCAAGGCAGCCTGGACACACTGACCTGGGC
>NW_020920555.1:0-3740 GCF_003984885.1 Neopelma chrysocephalum
CAGCTGGCACGTGACCAAGCTAATACTGATTGTAGGAAAATCATCAACTCCTTGCCAGGCCAGCCTACTTTAACTGACATGATAGAAGCTTGTCCTAAGGTGGGATCTATCGAGCATAAGATGTCTGCCTTCGCAGCTATCTTGCGTCCACCTCATAAATGTCACAACTGTGACCAAGAAGGGCACTTTAAGGCAAAGTGTCCTTGGATAAAAGGGAAGTCCCTCAAGGAAAATGCTATACCTTTTAAAGGGACCTGCAGTCGCTGTGGTAGACAGGGACATATTGCAAAGCAATGTCATTCTCAACATCATGTTAAGGGACATTTATTGTCGAGAAACGAGAGGAAGAGCGTGGGGGGGCGCATGAAGACACAAGTGCCCCCAGCAGTAGCCCAGGGGTTGAGGTCATATCAGGGTCCAGTGGGAGCAACGATGTTGTTCCCCTGTGTGAACGTCTCACAGGGAGAACCTCAGGGTCAGCAGGAATGGATGTATCCACCTCTGACACAGTAACCATTCTATCAAGAAATGTGACTAAGGTTCCCTTAGATGCCTGGGGACCTAATGGACATGGATTAAGTGCATTATTAATCGGCCATTCTAGTAGCACAATTGCAGGACTTTTTGTTCACGTCGGAGTCATTGATGCTGACTATACAGGACAGATCTGTGCTATGGTTTCCACACCTTATCCACAAGTGACAATTCCTAAAGGGACACGAATAACTCAACTTGTACCTTTTGTGAGTTGCGTTCCCCAAACAGAGCCTCGTGAACGCCAGGATAAAGGATTTGGTTCTATTAGTGCACCGCAAGTCTTTTGGTCAGTGCCGATTTCTGCGCAGCGTCCACAGATGACCTGTACTCTCTGCAACGCTCGAAGCTTGCCATCAGTTGTCCAGGCGAACGGACTTCTGGACTCTGGAGCTGACGTAACTATCATTGCACGGACATCCTGACCGGCCTCTTGGCCTTTGGTCACGGCAGGGACCGGGGTTGTGGGATTGGGAGGTACTGCTCAGAGTTTTGTCTCAAAACATGCAGTGCTCATTACTAATCCTGAGGGTCAAACTGCTACTATCAGGCCATATGTGACTGTAGCACCTTTAACCCTGTGGGGTCAAGATACTCTCTCTCAGTGGGGGGTGAAGATCACTACGGATTTTTAACAGGGGTCACTGTATTGCAGGGTGTGACACAACCCACCATTGCTTTAACATGGCTTACAACTACTCCTGTGTGGGTTAAGCAGTGGCCCCTACCTACAGAAAAGTTGTTGACCCTGCAACAGCTTGTTAAGGAGCAACTTGATGCTGATCACATTGAACCATCTCAGAGTCCTTGGAATACCCCTGTATTTGTGATAAAGAAAAAATCTGGAAAATGGAGACTGCTGCATGATCTCAGACAAATTAATGCAGTCATGGCTACCATGGGAGCATTACAGCCTGGTTTACCAACTCCTTCTATGCTTCCTGCAGGATGGCCCATTGTTATTATTGATTTGAAAGATTGTTTTTTCACAATACGGTTAGACCCCAGAGATAGAGAAAAATTTGCGTTTTCAGTTCCATCTATTAATCGTGCAGAACCTTACAAGCGTTATCAATGGAAAACTCTCCCCCAGGAAATGAAAAACTCTCCAGTTTGTCAGTGGTTTGTGGCTCTAGCATTGTCTCCTGTACGAATGCAATTTCCTGACTGTCATTGCTATCATTATATAGATGACATTTTGCTTGCTGCAGCCACTGAGGATCAGCTGGATGTGTTAGAAACTGAAACCAGGAAGAGTTTACACTCCTTTGACCTAGTAGTTGCTCCTGAGAAGGTGCAGCGAGAGGAACCCTGGAAGTATTTAGGGTTCAAAATTACATGGAAGGCAGTCATTCCTCAACCAATTGAATTGGATATTAATGTCAAAACTCTTGCTGACGTACGAAAGCTATTAGGGTCTTTGAATTGGATTAGATCGTATCTGGGATTAACAAATACCCAACTGGCACCTCTGTTTGAGCTACTCAAGCGTTCTGACAATCCTCAGGAACTGAGAGAACTGACTAGTAGAGCAGTTCAAACCATCCAGCAAGTGGAGCAGGCTTTACATTCTAAATTTGTTTCACGAATTGATCATTGTCAAATTGTCAAATTTTTTATTCTTGCAGATCACGGTGCTCCTTTTGGGGCATTGGTACAGTGGTCTGACCAATGGTCTGATCCACTGCACATCCTAGAGTGGCTGTTTTTGCCTTATCTCCCTCAAAAAACTTCTCCTGGTTTGTTTGAGCTCATAACTCAAATCATCGTTAAGGCTAGAAAAAGGTCCGTAGAGTGTAATGGCGGAGATCCAGCTCGCATTGTTGTACCTATACAATCTCATTACTTTGAGTGGTGTCTGAAAAACAAATATGAATTGCAAGCTGCTTTAGCTGGGTTCCAGGGTCAAATTTCTTATCATTTACCTTCATATCCCCTTCTTAATTTTTTTAGGGAAATTCCAATTGGACAAAAAATACTACGCATCAAGGAGCCCCTAGATGGTCTTACAGTATTTACGGATGGCTCTGGGAAAACAGGTAAAGCTGCGGTAGTTTGGAAAACAGAACATGGATGGCAACATCAAATTGTTCATCAAGAAGGTTCTCCTCAAATTGTGGAACTTCGAGCTGTAACTCTTGCTTTTCAGTTATTTCCTAATCAGCTTTTAAATGTTATTACTGATTCTGCATATGTAGTTAATTTGTTACAGCGACTCGATCAGGCAGTGTTGTATGGTCCATTACGGTAGATGAGTTGGAGGGGGAGAACCTTCAGGCCTGGCTTCTGCAGTTGCAAAATCTGTTCCTGTGATCGAACTGGCTCAATTATATTGGACACAACAGCTTGACATATTGAGGGACTATTTTTCATCCCCTGGGGCAACGTGAGCCAACTTAGACGTTTGGAGGGTTCAGCTGCATTAATAGCTGGAATGGAAAATGCAAATCTGTGTGTATCATTAGGATGGAGGTAGGTATTAAAAAAACAGTCTTTAATGTCTACGATTACAAGTGACCATTCAGCTGGGAGCATGGCAGGGGAGGGGAACCCCGTTTGCAGAGCTCCCATCGGCTCTATGATATTGTTGGCTTCTCTTAAATCATGCAGTAACCTCCATTTTCCAGATGATTTTTTGATTGTGAAAATAGTAAAGTTCCATGGAGTGTTTGTGGGGACTAACCTCTTTTTGTCTAATTGTTCTTTTGCCAATTGATGAATTTGCCACAATTTCTCTCCTTTGAGGGCCACTGGAGAGCCGCAAGCACAACCTCTTACATGGACATCAAACACACCAGTGTGGATAAACCAGTGGCCCCTCATTACAAATTTGGAATGGATAAGATAATTCCCCACTGTGTTATTACATCTCTGCCCCACAGAGTTTGTGGAATGTCCAATATAAAAGGCTTAGATGAAGCTACCTTACCCTGTGGGCCTTTGACCAGAAGTGGTAAACTGCTCTGGAGAGGAATTTTGGACCCTCCTACTCCCTGGATGTCGACAGTTGGTCTCGTTGTACCCCAGGTGCTGGGCCAATCTTTGGCAGAGATTACTGAAATGTCAGCCCCGGTGTCCAGCAAACCAGACACGGATTTCTGTTGGCCTGAATTAGAAGAGAGAAGAGTACATTCTATTATAGGTCTGTCAAGAGTAACTTTTTGAGCCCAATTAATGCAAATTCCCTGTTCATCTTGGGTCTCTTC
>NW_020920556.1:0-2240 GCF_003984885.1 Neopelma chrysocephalum
CCCCCCCACGATCAATTTAAGGGTCCCAACGCCCACTTTTCCCCCTCCCCTCTCCCACCTCTTCCACATCATCCACCTACTTCCCAGCCCCCTCATGCTCAGTTTGGGGGTCCCACCCTCCCCTCTCCCCACTTTTCTGACTGCTCCCCCTCCTTTCCCATCATCCCCCAAACCTCAGTGCCCTGCCCCCCTCCACTTTTGGGTGGTCCCACTCAGTTTGGGGTCCCACCACCTCTTTAACCCCTCTGACCCCGCTATTCCTACTGACCTCCCCCTTCCAACCCCCACTCACCCGAGAGCTCCTCGCCTGCAGCCGGGGGGGCTCCCAGCACCACCAATGCCCTGAGAAGTCCCCCCAGAAAAGGGGTTGGGTGGGGTCCTGGGTGGGCTCTGAGTATGTCTGGGGGTCCTTGAGGGGCTGTGTGGAGGTTTTGGGGAAGTGCCCAGCACCTTTTGGGGTGTGCTGGGTGCCCACTGAGGGGCAGGTGCCCTCCCAAAGCCCCCCCAGAGCGGGGGGACACAGGGGGGTCCCCATTCCTGATCCATCCTGGGGCCGGTTTTGCCCCCCACAAATTTGTCTCCACCCCATGGTGACCCTCCCAGCCCCTCCCCCACTGCCCCCAAAACCCAGGACTGGGGAGAACTGGGAAGCTTTACTGGGATCACTGGGAGCAGCTGGGCAGAGGCAGAGTGACAGCAGGGGAGGAGGGGACACACGACCCCCCCAAAATCCTCACGGGGACGGGGGGGGGGTCCAGGCTGAGCCTGAGGCCCTGGGGAGGGGCTGCGGCTGCCGCCAGCTCCAGAGCTCTGTGGGGAGAGAAAAGGGGGTGACACCGGGGTGGGGGGTCCCCGGGGGGGCACAAACGCTCTGGGGGACACACGACCCCCTGGGACCCCCCTCACCTTCTGGCGCAGGTAGAAGCCGAGCCCCAGCGCCAGGGAGAGGAAGCCCAAGAGGAAGCCCCCGGCCCCTCCTTCGGAGCAATTCCTCAGGCTGATGAAGCCCAGCAGGGCCGGGGCCGCCGGCGGTGTCCGATCCCGGCAGGAAGCGGGGAGGGCCCGGCGGTGTCTAATAGAAATAAATCAAGGCACATCTCTCTCTTTCTTTTACCCCCTGGCCAGTGACCATCAAGAGGCATCCCTGCTTCACAGCAGAAGCTCCACACACACTTCAGAAAGTCTGTGGAAGAATCTGCTCTATGAAAGGTGGCCCTGGGCTTTTATACTTATCCAGTGATGGATCTCCAGTCACATATTGCCAGGCCAGTGAGCAGCTGATCTGTCAAACTCTGCTTCCAAAAGCAGGATGTGTGTTGGAAGGTTGGGGAACCAGGCTGGGTTTGGCACAATTCAGCACTAAACCAACCCCTTGGCACCAGCAGTAACTCCCCACAGAGAGCTTGCAGTGCTTGCATTCTCCCATCAGATTCTTTTCCAGGTAGAACATCCTGCTACAAGGGGTCTGTTAGCACCCGCCCCAGAAAGGAGGGGGTAACCCAGGTTCTTAAAAAATCCCTTGGGGTGGATTAGAGTGAAATGACACTGAATAATGAGTGTTTGAAAATATATATATATGTGGGGTTTATTTTAGAACACTTTTGTTTCAAAGGTAAACAGATATGTTGCCATTTTGGGTGTTATCATCTCTATCTCTCATCTACAACAATGTGGCATAAAGAGAACCTTTAGGGAAAATGCATAAGGGAGAGCAAGGAAAGACAGGATAAGGGTGAGGGAAAGTAAGGGAAAGCACAGCTGAGAGTGGAAAGATGTCTATAGTCACTGCCCACGGGGTCCAGCGATGGAACTTGGTAGTTGCAGCTTCCATGTCTGTGAGCTGAAGTGGTGGCCTTGATCTGTTGGGGTGGGGGAGGGAAACCCCCACACTCCAAGAAGTTCTGAGTTATTATATCCATGGATGGTGTCCCGGGCCATGCCATGAACCCCAGCATCTCCTGGGCCTGCGCAGAGTTCCCATGAGGGGCCTGGGAAAAGGGTTTTTCCTGCCTTCCAAGGTTGGCAGAGGGGGAATGGGCTTTGATGGGCCATCAGAGGTATAATGCAAAAGTCCTGCAGAAACCTGCAAGAGTCCTTTGGCAATCCTAGAATGCATAAATCATGAACCATTTCAGTCTCTGACACCACCCCATGATTTTTGCATTCAATAATTTCTCTTTTGTTGTTCACTGTGAATCTTCTTTGTGGGCGGCGCATTTCATGTAGTGGACAGAAAGAGA
>NW_020920557.1:0-12777 GCF_003984885.1 Neopelma chrysocephalum
GGCAGGGCCAGGAGCAGAGGCAGCAGCAGGGGAGCCCTGGGGGGGCCAGGAAGCTCTTGTGTGGGGCAGGAAAGAGGCGCTGGGCACGAGGCCGGGGCTGTGCTGAGCAGGCCCAGCCCTCACATCCCCCCAGCCAATGCCGGCTGCCCGGGGGGCTTGGGACGGACCCCCAGCCTGTGTACCCCACACTCAGCTGGCAGGGAGAGAGCCGAGGGACAGGGCCACGGGCAGGGCCACGGGTGAGGGACAGGCAGGGCCATTGCAGGGCTACAGTGAGGGCACAGCCTGTGGCAGCAGAGCTGCCCAGGGCCGGGGGCAGCCGGGGGTGTTGGCACCAGCCAGTGCTGGGGCCGAGCAGAGCACGAGGCCTCTTGCAGAGCCCTGGAGCAGTCTCCCACTTGCCAGCTCTGCCCTGGTGGGGTGTCAGTGTCCAGTCTGTATAGTACAGTCACCTCGAAATATTCAGGGGGGCCTTTTGTGTATATTCCTGATTGCTAAATGATGCTGGAGACCTGATGGCCCCTCTGCAATCCCATCCATGGGGCACAATCTCCTCTCCAGAGCTTGACTCACTGCAGACTTCGTAGGGAAATCTGTGCTGGCAGCCTGAGTATGTCACGACCCCCCGGGGTCCCCCCAGGATATTTGGGGTGAGTTCCCCCTTCCCGGGCACCCGTGGGATGGGGGGGCGATTGTTCTCCTGCTGTTGCTGTTGCTGCTCTGCCCCTGGGGGCTCTTGGGCGTGGGCAAGAGGTGTTTTTTAGGGGTGTCAAGCTGGGTTGGCGGCAGAGCCCCAGTGGTGGGCGGGGGGATGCGGGTCCCCCCCCACGGTGGGGTTGGTGTTACTGGGTCAGGTCCTGCCTGCTCCATTGTCAGCCCGGTGCCGGCGGGGGGGACACAGCGGTTTTGGGGCCCCCCCAGGAGTGCCAGGGGTGGGTGTGGAGCCCGGGAGCTGCCAAGTGTGGAGGGTGGAGCGAGGCGATGCCGGAGCTGGGGGACCCCCGGCAACCTGGAGGGGGGAGCATGGAGAGGGAGGACCCCTGGCACCCCTGGGAGCCTGAAACGGGGGGCACAGAGAAGGGGAAGCCTGGACGGGTGAGACCCCTGGGATCCCCGGGACAACAAAGTGGAGAACCTGGATAGGGGGAATGTCTGGGAACCTGGAACCCCGAAGGTGAGAGTCAGAGGAGAAGGGACCCTTGGAACCCCCAATGCTCCCAACATCCCAGACAAGGGAGACCCTCCAAACCCTTGAGAGGGGGGACAAGAGAGAAGAACTTCTGGGAGTGATGTTTTGGGCTAATCTTCATATTTTGGAATATTTTTTAGCCGAGTCTCAACTTTTTGCAGTTTGGGGGAGGCGAGGCTCTTCTTGCTATTTCTGAAGGGTTTTTTTTTGCCTGAATCTTGGTGTTTTGGAGGTTTTTATGGTCACAGGATGCCCGGTGAGTTCTAGAGATGGACTTGGGCAGGAGGAACCATCAAGACAACGTACTCAGCCCTTGTTTTCTCCCCCATCAGGATTTGTCCTTCCCAAAGCTTGGGTGGATGGAGGAGGAGGCTACGAGGAAGAGGAAGATGCCTTGGGCCCCCCAGGCAGGTGAGGAAGAAGGCAGTGGCCGTTTGGGCCGGTGTTGTGCTGGCTCTGGCAGCCGAGCATGGCCCCTGGCTGCAGGACAACCCCGCTGCCACCGCTGTCCTGCCGGGGCCGGAGTTGGGAGGATGTCCTTGGCCTTCCCTGTGGGCCGGAGGCAAATCCCCTCCCTGTCCTTCTTGCTTCCTGCCCCAGGCCCTGAGCTGAGGACAGAGAGCCCGGAGGACAAATCCCCTCGACAGAACCTGGTGGGAGAGGCCGTTTTGAAGGGCTCCACGGCGCAGGAAGGCAGCGGGGAGGAAAAGGCTGGAGATCCCCCTGCAGGAGGGGCTCCAAAGCCAGCCCAGGGTGCTCTGAGGAGGAAAGAGCCAGCCTGTGCCGGGAAGGCGGCCGGAGCTTGAGGCAGAGCTCTGACCTGGTGGTCCCTGAGCAGCCTCCCAGCAGGCAGAAGCCCTTCAAGTGCTTGGAATGTGGGAAGAGCTTCAGGCTGAGCTCCGACCTGCTCCGACACCAGCACATCCACACTGGGGAACGTCCCTACACTTGTACGGAATGTGGGAAGAGCTTCAGGCAGAGCTCCAGTCTGGTCCGACACCAGCGCATCCACACTGAGGAATGGCCCTACACGTGTGGGGAATGTGGGAAGAGTTTCAACCAAAGCTCCAACCTGATCCGACACCAGGCCATCCACACTGGGGAACGGCCCTACCCATGTGGGGAATGTGGGAAGAGCTTCAACCAGAGCTCCAACCTCTGCAGACACTAGGGCGTCCACACCGGGGAACAGCCCTACAAGTGCTTGGAATGTGGGAAGAGGTTTCACACCAGCTCCAATTTCCCCTCGCATGAGCAGACACATACAGATGAGAGGCCCTTCTGCTTCACCAACTGCGGCAAGGGCTTCAACCGAAACTCCCACCTCGTCACCCACCGGCGCATCCACACCGGGGAGAGGCCCTACAAGTGTGGGGAGTGTGGGAAGAGCTTCACCCAGAGCTCTGCCTTGACCAAACACCAACAGACCCACCAGTAACTGAAGCCCTTTGAGTGCCTTGACTGCAGGAAGAGCTTCAGCTGCTGCTTCCACCCCGAATGAACCCCCTGATGGTGAGGCAACCCCTGGAGTCCAGTGACTGTCAGTCCATCCCTTTTGACCACAAAGGGCCAGTCCCCTTTTCCAGGGGCAGGTTCTTCCAACAGAACCCTTCCTGGGGGGGATGTGTGGAGATTCCTGCCTTGGCTGGGAAACCCCAAGGTCACTGCTCGAGGCGGAGAGCAGAGATCTCCCCACAAGCGTTGGTCTGGGGGAGTTCCATCCATCTCTAATTAAGAATTATTGTTTTTGTGCCAGCTTGAGTAGAATTGCTTCAACAACTGCTTTAGTGTAGAGCACTGTCCTATCTTATCCTGTACTCCTGGTAGTTTTAGTGTTTCTATTGTGGAGTAAATAATTCTGATGAAGATCTTTTGTCTGATCATTTGTAACCCTAAATAAATTCATTTCTACCAGTAGATCTGATTTGCCATCATTAAAAGCTGGGGGACTAAAGTGGTTCAGTCACAGCTCTGTAATTCCTCTAAACTGAATGTGTTGGCATAATCTGATGCCTTAAGACCCTTTTAATTTTTTTTTTATTTTTCTAATTTTTATAAGCTTTTTATGTAATTATAGTAGAAGTAGATTTTAGAAGTAGCTATATTATATTCCTCATCCTTTAGCACAAGTAGTTTACACATTCCTCAACCCTCTTACCCCATTCCATGCTCCCCATATCAATTCTACCCCTGAATTCAGTAGAAATGTTTAGTCTCTTGTCAAGGCAGGCCTGGTAGTTGAGAGGTTACAGTAACACCTTTGTAAACTTAAGGTAACAAGTTCGAATCCTAGTGTGTGTTTTGTTTGTGTTTTGCAATCATGGGTTGTGTGGATTCAAAGTTTTAAGATTCCTAAGGAATCTCCCCCTGAATTTGGTTTTGAAACACTGGAAAACTTTGACTGGTTCTGAGACGACTTTAAAAAAGGAAGGACTTTTTGGACTGTCTGTAGATGCTTGGCCCTTGTTTGGACAAATGAGAGGAGTGACTTGGCTGGAATTTGGTTTTTTTGAACTAGACACAGTGTTGCAATTAATTTTGCTTTTTAATGTAGAACAGAAATGGGAAGAAATCCGGTATGCAGAGTTGTTTATGTTTCTATTAACACACCCTGGATTGGGAGGGGGAGAGAGAAGAAAAACAAAGGCTCAAAAGAGACAGAAAAATCAGAAATGGCTTTAGGAAAAGGGAAGAAGAAAGATCAAGTTAAGGCCGCTCCTGTCCCACAAATTTTATTTAAAGTTTTATTTAAGTTCCTTTCTCACTGGTTGAGTTACAGCAATGGAAGGATTCTGTAGGGGTGTATAGAGATAACCCAGACAGAGTAGCAAACTGTGTCCAGAGAGCAATCAAAACTCAGAACCCTGACTGGTATGACCTGGAAGTTATGATGGATACTTTATTAGATCAAACAGAGAAGGAGATGGTAAAAAGAGCTGCTCGAACTGCAAGTGAGATGCTAAAAACCTCTGGGCAGTTTCCAGGGGAAGATATTAAGGACATCTTCCCCCCGACGATCCCAAATGGAATCCCAATGTACCAGCAAATCTGGAAGCATTGAAACGTTATCAAGACTGGGTAATTTATGGATTCCGGCATGGGGTTCCGAAGGCGATAAACTGGTCCAAAATGTGTGAGATTGGACAAGATACAAATGAATCACCCACAGATTTTCTGAACAGGTTAAAGGATGTCATCAGGAAATATACTGACACTGACAGAGAGTCAGATCTGGGAAAGGAAAACCTGGTGTATTTATTTGTGGGACAGTCCACAGATGACATAAGGAAAAAAATTAGAAGCTGAAATTAAATTCTGCAAGGGGGGAGAAAAAAAAGTTATAATTCCAGACACTAAATATATCGAGGCAGCTGCTTTCTTTATACAGGAAAATCATGGAGAGATCCCTGCAGAAGTTGAAAATGCTGTCATACCTTTAGTCTGGGCCAGCGAGTACCCTGGGAAGTCAAAACAAGCTGAACCAGTAAGCATCACACTCAGGCCAGGAGCAGTCCTGGTAAGGCAAAACCAATATCCTTTGAAACTAGAAAGCCGAAAAGGCTTAGCACCTATAATTGAAAGGTTTCTTAAATTTGGTTTACTGGTGGAGTGTGAATCCAGATTTAATACCCCCATCCTACCAGTGAAAAAGGCTGATGGCAAAAGCTATCGACTAGTCCAAGAGATAAGGGCCATCAATAAAATAACTGAGGACATCTACCCGATGGTAGCCAACCCCTATACACTGTTAACCACATTGAGAGAAGATTTAGGATGGTTCACTGTACTTGATCTTAAAGATGCCTTTTTCTGCATTTCTGTACACGAAGACAGCCAAGAGATTTTTGCCTTTGAGTGGGAAAATCCTGAGACAGGGAGGAAAACGCAACTAACCCGGAGAGTCCTTCCACAAGGCTTTAATAACAGTCCAACAGTTTTTGGGAACCAGCTGGCAAAAGAACTGGAGGACTGGAGAAGACAGCAGCAAGAAGGAGTTGTCCTGCAGTTTGTAACGTGGACAGATGAGACCAGAGATGTGTTTAAACAACTGAAACAGTCCTTGATGTCAGCTCCAGCACTAGGATTACGAGATTTAACTAAACCTTTCGAACTGTTCACACATGAGCAGTTGATGCCAATTTGTGCCCCAAAGAAAGCGTGGAGAAACTGCTCAGAGACAGAATTTTCAGTCTATAAGCAGGAGGTATTTATTTACGACCAGGGAGCAGCGCATGTCACTCTGGACAAACTGATCCTCTCGAGTAACTTACAGCTGAGCCTTTTAGACACTTTTTGCCAAGCAATTGCATCACGTATTATGAATATTCATTATATTGCAACATCTACTTTTAATATTCATAACAGGCGGAGCTGAGGCGGAGTTAGAGGCGTGGTCTCCAATTTGGGGAGAATTTCAGGGGTCGTTCCTGTTCTTCATCTCCGTGAACTCAGTGTCTTTTCATCATCATCTTCATAAACTTTGGAAGCTTCCCTAATTTGGATAACTTCCTTGTGTATTTGGCAGGGATTTCCAGTGTCTGGCAAGAGTACCTGATTTCTTGGCTCGTCCCTTTTCTTATCTCCCGTTATTTCTATTCTATATGTCCTTTTTTGTGTATGCTAGCATTTTTAGTCCTTTCTGTCCATGCATTATGTTCTTTCACGTCAGAGCGTCCTGTATTCTAGTGAATTTTTTATCTCCGCTGTTTCTTAATACTAAGTTCTCTATGCTTTTCCTTAAAGCCTGCATTTTGTATTTAACTCTCTAATTCCTGTATTGCTCTACTAAATTCGCATTCCAGGTTTTACCTGGCTTCACTGCTGCCGCCTTTCCGTCTTCTGCTGCCCACTCCCAGTGGAGAAAAACTCCCAGCTTTTTCAGTCCCAGACCTCGGTCCAGTTGGACACTGTTTCCGAGTTTCTAGGACCCCAGCCGGGGAGCTGAGGGGGCATGGTCCCCAGCGGGGCTCCTGCCCCTTCTCCCCTCGTGCTCTCAGAACATGGCCACTTCTTCTCCAACTACCTCATCCCCCTTCTTTTCTGCTCTGGTGTGATATGTTTGAATTTTGCAGGGGTGCTGATTGGGTCAACATCAGGACAGACACCACCCCCTCGGGGGTTACCATTTTTTGAACTCCAGGGGGAAAAAACACATTTTTCCCCACCACAGCCCCGGAAACCAAAGAACCAAGCCCCCACCATGGGACAGTTCAACCCCATCCGTGTGCCAAAGGCTCCTTTGGGATGTCACGGCCTATCCTCTCCAGTCCAGAATAGCCCCTGGTGACCAAAGAACCAACACCTCGCACCAGCACAGTGCAGCCCCACCCGTGTTCCATGGGCGCCTTGGTGATGTCACAGCCTATCCTCTCCATTCCGGAATAGCCCCTGGCAACCAAATAGCCAACGCCTCACCACCCTGAAATGCAGCCCCACCCATGTGTCATGGACCCCTTTGTGATGTCACAGCCTATCCTCTCCATTCCGGAATGGGCCTTGGCAACCAAAGAACCAATGTCCTACAACCCCAAAGTGAAGCCCCAGCTGTGTGCCATGGGCCTCTTTGTGATGTCACAGCCTATCCTCTCCATTCCGGAATAGCCCCTGGTGACCAAAGAACCAACACCCCACACCAGCACAGTGCAGACCAACCCATGTCCTTTGGGCCACTTTGTTATCCTACCCATTCTGGCCTATCCTCTCCATTCCGGAATAGCCCCCTGTGGTGGCTTGAGACCCCTAAAAATCCAATTCTTTAGTCCAAGCCCCCCTCCCACAACTCACCCCAGTGGGAGAGGGGTTTTCCAGACACAACACAAGACTCAAGATGGGGGGAAGGGAATTCTATTACAATTAGTAAACAAATAAATATTAGAATACATTCTAGACACAATCCTAACTATCTCTCCTGTGATAAACCAGTATTTACAATGGATCAAATCTCTTCTCCCTCCAAGAAAAGTCCAGAAGGGAAAAAGGAAAGATCCTTTCCACTCTCAGGGCAGCAGTCTCTCTTCTTCCATGCAGCAGTCCTAGCTGAAGTTGGAGCTGGATCTCTTTCCGTTACACACAAGGGGGGGTCTCCTCTCACCTCTCTCAGCCCTTCGGCTCCAAGCAAAGGTCTCTCTCCCGTGGACTGCGATTGCTGGGACAAAAGCTCGCCTCACCACGTCATCTCATGGGGTGGAAGACCCCCAGGAAGGTCCCTTCCTCGAGGGCTTGAGTTCCCTCGAGTCAGAAGGTTAGGGCAGCTTTCAGTTGAAAGTCTTGGCCTCAAGCGTCCTATCAGAGCTCCTTTGCTCTGTCTCAGCTGCCAGCCTGGCAGCAGCAGCGGGGGGGCAAGGCCCTCCTCCGCATTCCGTCCAGCCGTCCCGCTCCAGTTTCCAGGATGGCTGAGCTTCTTAGCTCCTCTCTCTCTCTCTGCTGCATGCTGCATTTTAGGACTTCCATCAAGTAGGAGTCCAGCGCCTCCTCCTAGGAGGGCTCTCAGAGGGGTTTTGGGGACTTTGATTCAGTTCTTACCCCCAAAACTGTCTCTGTAGAGCTTAGCTCTCTCTCTCTCTCTCTCTCTCTCTCTCCATTAGACATCTCTGGGTCTTCCTGCTTGGCTGCAGGCCATCTTTGTTGCTACTTATCTCTTGGCTTTCAGCCATAGCCTCTGCTCAGTGCTGTCTCTGCTGCCACCTTTCCGTCTTCTGCTGCCCACTCCCAGTGGAGAAAAACTCCCAGCTTTTTCAGTCCCAGACCTCGGTCCAGTTGAACACTGTTTCCGAGTTTCTAAGACCCCAGCCGGGGGGCTGAGGGGGCGTGGTCCCCAGCAGGGCTCCTGCCCCTTCTTCCCTCGTGCTCTCAGAACATGGCCACTTCTTCTCCAACTACCTCATCCCCCTTCTTTTCTGCTCTGGTGTGATAAGTTTGAATTTTGCAGGGGTGCTGATTGGGTCAACATCAGGAGAGATACCACCCCCTCGGGGGTTACCATTTTTTGAACTTCAGGGGGAAAAACAACCTTTTTTCCCCACCACACCCCCAGAAACCAAAGAACCAAGCCCCCACCATGGGACAGTTCAACCCCATCCGTGTGCCAAAGGCTCCTTTGGGATGTCACAGCCTATCCTCTCCAGTCCGGAATAGCCCCTGGTGACCAAAGAACCAACACCTCACACCCCACAGCACAGCCCCACCCGTGTTCCATGGGCGCCTTTATGATGTCACGGCCTATCCTTTTGTGGTGGTTTGTAAAACCTTTTCTTTAGGGTAGCAATGGTTTCCCCTACTGATAATACTGGACCAATCAAAGGGTCACATGCGCCCTACAGAAATTACATACCCACAGCAACGGAAGAGAAGGTGGTGAAGTAGTTTTAGAAGGTAGGTAGCCATGATCTGAGCCACTAGGAAGCAGGGGGCCAGTGAGCCCCCTTTGGGGGCCAGGAGCCCCCAGCCCCCAGCTGAGGCTACGGGAGACCCGGTGTAGTGTCAAAGCTGGACCAGGTCCCCAAATCAAGAGCTGGAGGAGTTTCCTTACTGTCAGCAGCAGCAGAAGACATTGAAAGTGGCAGTGGAGCAGCCCTGAACAGAGACAGCGGTGGCTGAAAGCCAAAAAGATAGCCAGGAGCAGCGAGAGAATGTGAAGCCAGTTAAGAGACGCAAAGATGTTCCTGCCTGAGGGAGAGCTGGCAACAAAACAGAGGAAAACTCAACAGAGCTGGTTTGGGGTAAGACTGTATTACTTTCCCAAAACCCAGAGGCTTCCTGAAGAGGGGTGGACTTCCAAACCCTTAGGGAGTCCCAAAATGCAGCAGCAGCTAGAGAGAAAGAGAGAAAGGAGCCGAAAAACCCAGAGTTGTCCTGAGAGCTGAGCCAGGATGGAATGCGGAGGAGGTGACCTCTGCTGCTGCTGCTGCTGTTGCTTCTATCATGCTGGCTAGCTGAGACAGAGCAAAAGAGCTTTGGTAAAACTGAACTGAAAGCTGCCTTCAATGTTCTAACCCAAGAGGAGTGAAGACCTACAAGGAAATCACTGAAGGCTTGGGCTCAGAGTTGAAATTTCCATAAAGTAAGAACCAAACTCCTGACTGCCATACTTAAATCTGCTGCCTTGGAAAAAATGGAGGACACTAACCGGTGCCACAAGAAAACTGAAATGAAAGAACTGTGGCCTGAGAAGTGACAGAATAACTTTCCTCTTTTCTTATTGGGCTTTTATTGAAGAAAAGGAGAAATTTAATTTAATCTAAATATATATGTGGGTGTAAATAAACCTTTGTAAATATTTTCCCCTTCCTCCAATAACGAATGGTTGTGTTTTGTCTGAAAACTCTCCACATGAAGTGAAAAAGATATCAAGTCCATACCATCACTAAACCCTCTCACAGGGGCAAATTGTGGGAGGGGGGCTTGAATTTAGAAATTGGATTCCTGGGAGTTTCAAACCACCACACCCCCTGAGCTCCCAACTTCCTATGGGGTGCTGGAGGCTGCTGGATCCAATCTCAGCCTTGGATTATGCCAACACTTTCAGTTTAGAGGAATTACAGAGGTGTGACTGAACCACTTTGGTCCCCCAGCTTTTAATGATGGCAAATCAGATCTATTGATAGAAAGGAATTATTTAGGGTTCCAAATGATCAGACAAAAGATCTTCATTAGAATTCCTTACTGCACAATAGAAACACTAAAACTACCAGGAGTACAGGATAAGATAGGACAGTGCTCTACACTAAAACAGTTGTTGAAGCAATTCTACTAAAGCTGGCACAAAAGCAATATTTCTTAACTAGAGATGGATGGAACTCCCCCAGACCAACGCTCGTGGGGAGATCTCTGCTCTCAACGTCCAAGACTGACCTTGGGGGGTCCCCAGCCAAGGCAGGAATCTCCACACATCCCCCTCAAGAAGGGTTCTGTTGGAAGAACCTGCCCCTGGGAAAGGGGACTGGCCCTTTCTGGCAGAAAGGGATGGACTGACAGTCACTGGACTCCAGGGGTTGCCTCACCACCAGGGGCTTCATTCGGAGTGGAAGCAGCGGCCGAAGCTCTTCTCGCAGTCGGGGCACTTGTAGGGTGCCCCTACTGGTGGGTCCGTTGGTGTCTGGTCAAGGCAGAGTTCCTGGAGAAGCTCTTCCCACACTCCCCACACTTGTAGGGCCTCTCCCCGGTGTGGATGCGCCGGTGGGTGATGAGGGCGGTGTTCTGCTCGAAGCCCTTCCCGCAGTCGGTGCCGCGGAAGGGCCTCTCATCTGTGTGTGTCTGCTCATGCAAGGGGAAATTGGAGCTGGTGTGAAACCTCTTCCCACATTCCAAGCACTTGTAGGGCCGTTCCCTGGTATGGATGAGCTGGTGGATGTGGAGGTGGGAGCTGTCCCTAAAGCTCTTCCCACATTCCCCACACGTGTAGGGTCGTTCCCCAGTGTGGAAGAAACAGTGGGTGCGGAGGTTGGAGCTCTGCCTGAAGCTCTTCCCACATTCCCTACACATGTAGGGACGTTCCCCAGTGTAGATGTGCTGGTGGGTGAGGAGGTGGGCGCTCTGTCTGAAACTCTTCCCACATTCCAAACATCTGAAGGGCTTCTGCCTACTGGGAGGCTGCTCAGGGATCACCAGGTCAGAGCTCCAGCTCAAGCTCCGGCTGCCTTCCCTGCACAGGCTGCACTGGCTTTGGAGCCCCTCCTGTGGGGGGATCTCCGGCCCTTTTCCCCCCCGCTGCCCTCCTGCGCCGTGGAGCCCTTCAAAACGGCCTCTCCCACCAGGTTCTGTCAGGAGGATTTGTCCTCTGGGCTCTCTGTCCTCAGCTCGGGGCCTGGGGCAGGAAGCAAGAAGGACAGGGAGGGGATTTGCCTCCAGCCCAGAGGGAAGGCCAAGGACATCCCCCCAACTCCGGCCCCGGCAGGACGGCGGCGACAGCGGGGTTGTCCTGCAGCCGGGGGCCATGCTCGGCTGCCAGAGCCAGCACAACATGGGCCCAAAGGGCCACTGACTTCCTCCTCACCTGCCTGGGGGGCCCAAGGCATCTTCCTCTTCCTCGCAGCCTCCTCCTCCATCTGCCCAAGCTTTGGGAAGGACAAATCCTGATGGGGGGGAAAAACAAGGGCTGAGCGCATTGGCTTGGGGGTTCCTCCTGCCCAAGTCCATCTCTAGAACTCACTGGCCATTCTGTGACCACAAAAACCTCCAAAACACCAAGATTCAGCCCAGAAAAACCCAAACCACCAAGATTCAGGAAAAAAAACTCTCAGAAATAGTGAGATGAATCCCCCAAACTGCAAAAAGTTGAGATTCAGCTGAAAAATACTCCAAAATATGAAGATTCAGCCCAAAAACATTCTCCCAGAAGTTCCCCCTCTCTGGTCTCTCCCCTCTGGGGTTCAGAGGGTCTCCCCTGTATGGGATGCTGGGGGTCCCATTTAGGGATGCTGGGAGTGTTGGAGGTCCCAAGGGTCCCTTCTCCTCTGACTCTCGCCTTCCAGGTGCCGCGTTCCCAGACGTTCTCCCTCTCCGCGTTCTCCACTTTGTTCTCCCGAGGATCCCAGGGGTCCCCACTGTCCAGGCTTCCCCTTTCTCTGTGTCCCCCGTTTCAGGCTCCTGGGGGTCCTGGGGCTCCTCCGTCTCCATGCTCCCCCCTCCAGGCTGCCGGGAGTCCCCCAGCTCCGGCATCGCCCCGCTCCGCTCTCCACACTCGGCAGCTCCTGGGCTCCACACCCACCCCCGGCACTCCCGGGGGGGCCCCAAAACCACTGTGTCCCCCCCACCGGCACCGGGCTGACAATGGATCTGCTGGGGCCTGACCCAGCAACACCAACCCCCACCATGGGGGGGGACCCGCATCCCCCCGGCCACCGCCGGGGCTCTGCCGCCAACCCAGCCCAGCACCCCCAAAAAACACCTCCTGCCCACCCCCAAGGGCAGGAAAGGAACAGGAACAGCGGGAGAACAATTGCCCCCCCATCCCGCGGGTGCCCGCGGAAGAGGGAATTTATCCCAAATATCCTGGGGGGAGCGTGGGAGGTTGGGACATACTCGGGCTGCCAGCACAGATTTCCCTGCAAAGTCTGCACTGAGTCAAGCTCTGGAGAGGAGATTGTGCCCCATGGATGGGATTGCAGAGGGTCCCTCAGTCCCCAGCAGGAATCAGCAACCAAGAATAGACACAAAAGGCCCCCCCAAAGATTTTGGGGGGAGTGTCCTGGAGGGAGGGGACAATGTCACCCCACCAGGGCAGGGCTGGCAAGTGGGAGACTGCTCCAGGGCTCTGCAAGAGGCCTCGTGCTCTGCTCGGCCCCAGCACTGGCTGGTCCCAACACCCCCGGCTGCCCCCGGCCCTGGGCAGCTCTGCTGCCACAGGCTGTGCCCTCACCGTGGCCCTGCAATGGCCCTGGCTGTCCCTCACCCGTGGCCCTGCCCGTGGCCCTGCCCCTTGTCTCTCTCTGCCAGCTGAGTGTGGGGCACACAGGCTGGGGGTCCCTCCCGCGCCCCCTGGGCAGCCGGCGTTGGCTGGGGGGATGTGAGTGCTGGGCCTGCTCAGCACAGCCCCGGCCTCGTGCCCAGCGCCTCTTTCCTGCCCCACACAAGAGCTTCCCGGCCCCCCC
>NW_020920558.1:0-6080 GCF_003984885.1 Neopelma chrysocephalum
TGTGCTGGTTTAAAAGTTAACCAGCAAGGGAAAATGAACTCAATTCAAAAGAGAGATTTATAAGTCAGAATAACAATTTATTAAAATAATGCAATAAGTACAATTATACAGACAGACAATTGGTTTTAACCCACAAAACCCAAAAGTACAACCCAGCACCCTGGGGTATGAACAAAAGTGGTGTACCTTGGCCCACCCCCAAGTCCAAAGCAAAGGGAGAGGGGAAAAAAAAACCTGCTGGTGGGAGAGCTGCTACAGTCTGGTCAGAAGTGGTGATTGCAGTCCAGTTGAGGGTGGTGGTCTCAGCCTGGTTGGGAGCAGCGGTGGTCTGCTGTCTTCCTCTGGGTCCCACGAGAGAGAGCCCCAAGGCTCTGAAACTCCCAGTTATATACTCTCCAGTTCAGGCGGGAGTGCTCAGTCCCTCCCTCAGAGTAGGGAATTCCATAAAAGGGCATGCGGATGCTCAGTCCCTCTTATCAGAGCGGGGAATTCCATATAAGGATATCAGAGCGGGGAATTCCGTAAAAGGGTACAGGAACATCTTCCCACCTTGCAGGCCTCTACTGACAGCAGTTTTTGGGAAATGTCATGGAGGTTATAGAATACACAGTTTTGGGTTACACCCATCCAGGGATGAATTGGTCCCAGCCGTTCTAACCAGGACATTATCCACCCCTTATTCTATGCCATCCATGTCATGCCCAAATTAACCCCCTTAAAAACTATGTCTCTTTAAAACTATATACACATATGTACAATGAAACATTACGGACCATTCTCACTCAAAATTAGGTCCCCTTGTGGTACACAACGTGTCTCTCCATCTTTTTGCATTACCCACCAGGTGGAACCAGGTCCTTGAGCAAAAACAATCCCTCGGATGGGTTTGCCTTTGCTTGAGGTGGGACTAATCCAAACAGTCTTCCCTAACATACCTCTCATATGCACCACGGGGACTTTATCTCCATCTACAGTATGCAAAGGTTCTGATTGGGCAGGGCCAGCTCGATTAATGGAGCCTCGCGTGTTGACCAACCAGGTGGCCTTTGCTAAATGCAGCTCCCAGTGTTTGAGAGTCTCCCCACACAGTGCCTTCAGGGTGGTTTTCAGCAGTCCGTTGCACCGTTCAACTTTTCCAGCAGCTGGTGCATGGTAGGGGATATGATACACCCACTCAATGCCGTGCTCTCTGGCCCAGGTGTCTACGAGGCCATTCTTGAAATGGGTCCCATTATCAGACTCAATTCTCTCTGGGGTGCCGTGTCGCCACAGGACTTGTTTTTCAAGGCCCAGGATGGTATTCCGGGCAGTGGCATGAGGTACGGGGTATGTCTCCAGCCATCCAGTACTTCCTTCTACCATGGTAAGTACGTAGCGCTTGCCCTGGCGGGTTTTGGGGAGCGTGATGTAGTCAACTTGCCAGGCTTCCCCATACCTGTACTTTGACCACCGTCCACCATACCATAGAGGCTTCACCCGCTTGGCCTGCTTGATGGCAGCACATGTCTCACAGTCATGGATGACCTGTGAGACAATGTCCTTGGTTAAGTCCACCCCTCGGTCCTGAGCCCATCTGTATGTTGCATCTCTCCCCTGGTGACCGGAGGCGTCATGGGCCCATCGAGCCAGAAATAATTCTCCTTTGTGTTGCCAATCCAGATCCACCTGAGAGACTTTAATCCTGGCAGCTCGGTCCGCCTGCTCGTTGTTGCGATGCTCCTCATTAGCCCGTTTCTTGCGTACGTGAGCGTCTACGTGACCGACCTTCACACTCAGCTTCTCTACCCGGCCAGCGATGTCCTGCCACATCTCCGCCGCCCAGATGGGTTTCCCTTGGCGCTGCCAGTTGGCCTTTTTCCATCGCTCTAGCCATCCCCACAGAGCATTGGCCATCATCCATGAGTCAGTGTAGATATAGAGTCTTGGCCACTTCTCTCGTTCAGCTATATCCAAAGCCAACTGAACGGCTTTAAGCTCTGCGAACTGACTTGACCCACCTTGTCCTTCGGTTGCTTCTGCAACTCGCCGTGTGGGACTCCACACGGCTGCCTTCCATTTTCGGTTTGTCCCTACAATGCGGCAGGAGCCATCCGTGAAGAGCGCATATCGCCTTTCATCTGCTGGTAGCTTGTCATATGGTGGGGCCTCCTCAGCCCGTGTCACCTGCTCCTCTTCTTCTTCAGAGGATAGTCCGAAACTCTCACCTTCGGGCCAATTGGTGATAATTTCCAGAATCCCAGGGCGATTAGGATTCCCTATCCGGGTTCGTTGTGTGATCAGAGCGATCCACTTACTCCATGTGGCATCGGTGGCGTGATGTGTAGCAGGAACTCTCCCCTTGAACATCCAGCCCAGCACTGGTAGTCGGGGTGCCAGGAGGAGCTGCGCTTCGGTGCCGATCACTTCTGAGGCAGCTCGAAGTCCTTCATAAGCAGCCAGGATCTCTTTCTCAGTTGGTGTATAGCTGGCTTCAGATCCTTTGTATCCCCGACTCCAGAATCCCAGCGGTCGTCCTCGGGTCTCCCCAGGCACTTTCTGCCAGAGGCTCCAAGAAGGGCCATTCTTCCCGGCTGCAGTGTAGAGCACGTTCTTCACGTCCTGTCCTGTCCTTACTGGCCCAAGGGCTACCGCATGGGCAATCTCCTGTTTGATTTGTTCAAAGGCCTGTTGTTGTTCAGGGCCCCACTGGAAATCATTTTTCTTCCGTGTCACAAGGTAGAGAGGGCTTACAATTTGACTGTACTCGGGGATATGCATCCTCCAAAAGCCCACAGCGCCTAGGAAAGCCTGTGTTTCCTTCTTGCTGGTTGGTGGGGACATGGCTGCTATTTTGTTAATTACCTCCGTTGGAATTAGGCGACGTCCATCTTGCCACTTCACTCCTAAGAACTGAATTTCCTGAGCAGGTCCCTTGACCTTACTTCGTTTAATGGCAAAACCAGCTCTTAGGAGGATCTGGATTATCTTCTCTCCTTTCTCGAAGACTTCCCCCGCTGTGTTCCCCCATACAATGATGTCATCAATGTACTGTAGATGTTCTGGAGCCTCGCCCTTTTCCAGTGCAGTCTGGATCAGTCCATGGCAAATGCTGGGACTGTGTTTCCACCCCTGAGGCAGTCGATTCCAGGTGTACTGCACACCTCTCCAAGTGAAAGCAAATTGTGGCCTGCATTCCGCTGCCAAAGGAATGGAGAAGAAGGCGTTGGCAATGTCAATGGTGGCATACCACTTGGCTGCCTTGGACTCCAGCTCGTACTGGAGCTCCAGCATGTCCGGCACAGCAGCACTCAGGGGTGGTGTGACTTCATTGAGTCCACGGTAATCCACTGTCAGCCTCCACTCTCCGCTGGATTTACGCACTGGCCATATAGGGCTATTAAAGGGTGAGCGAGTCTTGCTGACCACCCCCTGGGTCTCCAGTTCACGGATCATCTTATGTATGGGAGTCACAGAGTCTCGGTCGGTGCGGTATTGCCGACGGTGCACTGTTGCTGTGGCTATCGGTACCAACTGTTCTTCAACCTTCAGCAGTCCCACAGCAGAGGGGTCCTCTGAGAGGCCAGGCAAGGTGTTCAACTGTCTAATTTCCTCTGCCTCCACAGTAGCTATGCCAAACGCCCAACGAAGTCCTTTTGGGTCTTTGAAATACCCACTCCTCAGGTAATCTATGACAAGGATACACGGGGCCTCTGGACCAGTCACGATGGGGTGTCTGTGCCATTCCTTCCCAGTCAGGCTCACTTCAGCTTCCAGTACAGTCAGCTGTTGGGATCCCCCTGTCACCCCAGAAATAGAGATGGATTCTGCCCCTATGTATCTTGATGGCATCAAAGTACATTGTGCGCCGGTGTCAACTAAAGCCTTATATCTTTGTGGCTCTGATGTGCCAGGCCACCGAATCCACACTGTCCAATAGACTCGATTGTCCCTCTCCTCTACCTGGCTAGAGGCAGGGCACCCCTAGTCCTGGTCATGGTACTCGTTGCGCTCTTCTTGTAAGTATGACCTGGAAGTCCCTTCAAGAGGATCAGACATATCATCATTCCTGGGCCGTCTGGAGTCTTGCCTACGAGAGACTGGAGCAGCATTCATCCTCGAAGAGTTCCTTGTGGTACTTGTCCCTCTTTTCAATTCACGTACCCGGGCTGCTAAGGAAGAGGTGGGTTTCCCATCCCACTTCCTCATATCTTCTCCGTGCTCTTGGAGGTAAAACCATAGATTGCCACGTGGAGTGTACCCTCTCTCCTTAGCTGGGGGACGCTGGCTCCTGATAGCAGAGACCCTTGTTTGTCCTGGCGAGATATGGAAGATCCCTTCCTTAATTTCTTCTCTTAACTTCTGGTGGCCCTCTTCAATCTTCTCTTCCAGGCTTCGGACATGTTCAGCCAGTTTGGTTTCCACCGATGAGACATGGGCTCGTAATGGGGCGGTGACAGTGTCTTCATAAATCCTGAGTTTGCTGACCAATGCACCAACCTTGTCCTCTCCCTCCCTCCATTGCAGCATTGCTAAGTAGCGGGAGTACATTTCTGGCCCGAGTCGTGCAAACTTCAACCACATCTGGGATGTGCACTGTACACCATCTGGACTTTTAGGGAATCTTTCGTCCTCTGCAAAGATTATCTCCATTACAGCCAATTCTCTCAAGCACCGGATACCTTGTTCCATTGTGTTCCACTGTCCTTGCTGTACGTGGAGGTCCTCCTTGCAAAGGTATCTCTCTCTTACACTGGACAACAGTCGCCGCCAGAGGCTGAGAGTTTCCTGCCTCCTTCCAATCCCCTGATCAATGACGACATCTCGAGACAGGGATCCCAGCTGTCTTGCTTCACTTCCATCTAGAATTGTGTCGTTAGCGGCGGCATCCCAGATTCGGAGCAGCCAGGTCAGGATGGACTCGTTCCCCTGTCGTGTGAACTCTCTCCGAAGCTCACGTAGCTCACCCAGGGATAGGGACCGAGTGATTATTTCTGGCTCTGTCTCCTCCGGTGGATGTGAAGGTCCTGCCTCTTCGTCATCATTTGCTATGCGGACTGATTTGGTCTTCGATTTCCTTTTCTGGACAGGGGCGACTGCTATTGGTTTCTGTTGTCCTTCTGGCTCCTCGATGGTTTGTGTGGGCATGGTGCCAGTTGATTTATTTCTTACTCCCTCCGACTCAGCTGTAGTTTGTGTGGACGTGGTGCCAGTTGATTTGCTCCTTCTCTCCTCCCCCTGGCAGTGCTGTACCATGTCAAGCAGTGCCCGGTAAGCAGTGGCCAGGGCCCAGCAGGTTGCTGTGAGCTGACCATCTCTGGAGCTGCCAGAGCATTTTTCCTTTACCAGTTCTATCATGCTGACAGGATCCTGCAGTTGTTCAGGGGTGAATTTCCAGATCATGGGAGGAGAAAACTTCTCCAAATACTGGCCGATGTCCTCCCACTTCCCGTGCCACTCAGCGTTATCCATTCCCAGGACAGGCGTCCAAACAGCCTCCCTAGAAGGCCCTGTTCTGACCCTAAGCATGGTGTAAACAGTACAGAGCAGACAGAGCAGCAGACAGAGCAACACTAACAATAACATTATGCCGTCCTTAGCATCAAAAGGAAAATCAATATTTTCAAAAACTGTTGTACCAGGTCTGAAGGGGAAGAAGGAGGTGAGAGGCTGGAAACCACCATTCCCCACTGTTCCCCCAAAGGGCTGGGTGCAATTTTTAATGAGGCCCCAGAGGTAGCAACCTAAACCAGGACAGGTAAACAGGACTGAATACACATTTACAATGAAACTCATTGCTTCTGAGGTTATGATGACATAAACATAGTATACTAGTAAAGCAATTTGGATCCCTCTCCCTGGTCTTAAAGAGAGCATTAAAATAGGCAAATAGTTCCCCATTTGTGGAAATATGAACATGCTCAGATAAAACACCCATGTGAATGCACCAAACAACATGTTGATCGGGGAGTTTCTATATCCAAATACACAGATGCTTAAAATGAAATTGTGATTCTGACTTCTCTCTCTCTGCCCCAACGTTTAGGCGCCAAAAAACTAGTGAAAAATTAATTTGTGCCCAGCATTACCCAGATTTGCCCTAT
>NW_020920559.1:0-5062 GCF_003984885.1 Neopelma chrysocephalum
AAACTTTTGCCGTCTTTCTAAATTCAATAAATGAGATTTTTCTCGCAATTTGGAGGCTCGTCCGCGATAACTGCCCGCCGACCACAGCTGGGGGTGCCAAGACCCCCTGGAAAGCGCGCTCCGCCCTGATTTTGGCGGCCCAGGAGGCTTTGTACCCTCGCCAGAGTCGGTCGCGGCAAAGACCCGGGATGAACGGCTGTAGAACAAAAGGAAGCGAAAGGAATCCCGGCCGGTATACAAATTAAAACTCTGGAGCCCTTAAAACTCTGTGCACAGAACCCGGTAAGGAAATAAGAATCTTTAAATTCTACCGGGCGGGCTGGGTGAAATGTGTGTGTGTGTATATGTGTATGAATGTAAATGAAAGCGTCGGCGAGCGCGGGAGAGCGGAGGACCGGGGAGAACTCGGACTCCCGGAGCGGCACGGCGGGGTCGGCCCGGGCCCGGAGCCAAGCGGCGGGCAGTAGAGCCAGGCGGCTGCTGCGAGCGCAGCGGGGCGGGAACCGGCGGAGCGGCTGGGGCCCGTGAGCGAGCGGCGCCGGGCGGCGAAGTGCTCTGGGCAGAGGCGGAGCAGAGCGGAGCGGCGGCACGCTCGAGCGGCGAGCGGCGGCAGCGCGCCGTGGGTGTCCCGGAGCGGCGCGGCGGGATCGGCCCAGGGGCCAGGAGCGAGAGGCGCTGAGCAGCGGCCCGGGGCCGGCCCGGGGCCGGGAGCCGCGCGGGGGAGAAGGCGGAACCGAGTCGGCCCCGTGGCTGGAGACGGGCTAATCTCAGGCGGGCAGGCCGGGAGCTGGGCGGCGCAGCGGCAGCGGTTGGCACGGCGCTCGCGGGAGCTTTAGAGTCCGGTAGCGCGTGTGTAAGGGAGGCGACGCCAGCCGGGAGTCTGGCGGTGTGTGCGAACGCGTAAAGTGCCGGCCAAGGGCCCGCCGGTACACTAAAGCGAAAGGTGGCGCTGGACGGGGATCCGGCAGTACCACCAGCCGGGGGGCCGGCGGCGCCAGACGGAAATACACGGCTCCTGTGGGGCGGGGGTTCCCGCAGCTTAACTGATCAGGGGCCGGTGCCGAGGGAGCGAGCGGCGCCGGGCGGCGAAGTGCCCCGGGCAGCGGCGGAGCAGGGCGAACCGGCGGCCGTAGGAGCCGCGAAGCAGTGCCGAGATTACATAGTACCGAGAGCGGAGTGGCCACCGAAAATGGCGGTGGTCACGTGGCGCGATGCCGCGCGGGACAGAAAGAGTCTCGGTCTGGGAGCACGGGCGGGGGCAGGTCGGCCCCATAGCGGGAGGCGGCGGGACACAGCCCTGCCGGAGCGGCGGGGGCAGTTCCTGACCGGAGAGGCGGCGGAGCCGCCGCCAAACTGGCCCCGCTGGTGCTAGGGGTAGTGGCGGCGGTCGCGGCCGCTTCCGCCGATGCGGCGTGAGCTGCGGGTGGCCCGGAATGCCCGCGGCGCTGGCTGGCACGAACTGCAAGCGGCACGGGCTGCGAGCGGGGCAGCTCTGGCAGACCACAGCGGCTCCGCTGACCGCAGCGCGCGGGGAGCCGGCGCCGCGGGGCGGGGAGGCAGCGCAGAGGGGCGGTACCACAAGCGGCCGAGATAGAAAAAGCCGGAACGAGCTGTTCCCAAGGCAAGAGGCCGGTGGCGTGACCCGGCGGGAAGCCGGCCCTGCTGGCTGCAGCGCAGGTGGGCGCCGCGGGGGCGGTGCCAAGGGGTGGTGCCTGGAGGCGGTGCCGGAATTCTAGTTTGGCTCTGGGGGCAGAAAACCCCGCAGAAAAACTTTGACAAATGTAAAAGCTAAGCAATCAACAAGCGTAAGAAGTTTGACAAGAACAGCCCTGTCTGTGTCTATAGACTAAGCAGCGAGAAACTAGAGAGCGTTTGCAGGGGGAGCCCTGGAGGTCCTGGTCTACGACAAGTAAAGGAAGAGTCCACAGTGCCTTAGCAACCAAGAGAGACATCAGTGTCCTGTGATTGAGTTAACCAGACCTGAGCCGTGTCTCAGGCCCTGGGGGTGGGGTGAACGTACTTGACGTGTGTTTAGCATGTGGTGTTGTATAGTTGGTGAACAATTTATTGATAGTAATAGCAGAGAATTTACTAGAATGCTTTGAGAAAGAGTCCATGGGAAGCATGTGAAGTGGGTAAGTTCAGAAATGCGGCGAGAACATCTTGCCAAAAAGACAATGAATTTTGGTGTGGGAGCTGTTGGGGGACCTGTTGATAGCAGAGATGGACTTAGCAAGTGGAGATCTGGTGGCAATAGTGCCTCAAAAGATGAACTGGGGGTCGAACTTTTTTTTTGTTGTTTTTTTTTTTTTTTTAAAAAAGGAAAATTGAGTGTAAATCCCAAAGTGTGTATAAGCATGTTGGCTAGAGTGAAGTCTGCAAAAGTGAAAGAGATAATATGATGAGCAAAGTATCACCTGAATGCTTGGGGGCAAATGGTTTTAACAGCAAATTTGAAAGAAATATTGTGAGCGTGCCCACTAACTCTCATCTGAGTGAGAAGCCCAATGCAAGACGAGAGTAGTAGCTGGGGCAAACCTGTTCCAGTAAAAGTGACTGAAATTAATGTTTAGAACAAAAATAACAATTAATACCTTGTTGAAAAGTGTTAAAGAAATGCCTAAAGAAATATCTAAAACTTAATGTAACTTGAAAGTAAGTTCTTTTACAGTAACTAAGAAGCAACCAACCCTGAAAAATGACCTTCAGCAAAAGAAGCGGAGCTCCCAGCTCAAGAAATGAGCCATCGATACAAAGGTCAATAGTGTAAACGCAAACCAAACCGTAAGAGTGAAATACAAATCGTGTTGTTGTTTGTCTGTTAAAATAGACTTGCATCCTATACTAAAATGTATAGTATAAAAATCATTTCTCAGCAGTCAGTCAAACAGCAGCAAAGCCTTAGAGCCTGATCAGCCAACCTACAAAACCACCCGATAGAGCGACAGAGGGCAAGACCAGATTAGCCCCTGTACTTGCCATGAAGAAGATCCTTTTTCCCCTGCTATTGGTTGCATCCCAATAGGCATGGAGAGTGGAAGTATAAGCTATACTGGACCTCTGTTCGCCTTAATCACGTTCTAGGTTGGAGTCATTACTGCTGATAAATGCTGAGAATAATCATATAAATAATCTTACAATCACCTGTCAAAGTACTTTAACAAAAATTTTGTTTTTCAATCTGATAAAAAGATAGCAGAAAAGTGACCCTAGAAAAGAGCCCAAACACTCAAGAAATACTTCAAAGTAACTCACTAGTAGTAAATTGAGCCAACTGAAAAAGTAAACATTGAATTTCATAGTGCCTGAGGGAAGACTGTTGTTTACCGTGTTTAATCCAATGTTTTATAAGATTAAGTTCTAGTGCTGTATGAGAGATACAACGAACCTCTCGGCGGGGTGGTCCCGCAGAGGTCCCACAACGAACCTCTCGGCGGGGTGGTCCCGCAGAGGTCCCACAAGTAACCTCTCGGCGGGGTGGTCCCGCAGAGGTCCCCCACAACGCCACAAGGCACGGGCTGGAGCAGCAGTACAGCCCTAGGGTGGGGTGGTCCCGTGGCGTAGCTCCTAGAGGGGGCGAGACTTTTCCCGTAATTCAATTCCTACTCCCGATACGGGAGACACAGAGGGATATGAACTGTGTGAATGGTCTTTTGATTCCAAGAGTTTGGTGAGTGCAGAGTGTGTGAAATATACCTTTAGATGTTTGGTGTAATTGCTGTGAGAGAAGTTTTCTCACTGTCTTGAGTGCTGCGGAGAGAGTTTTCTTGTTTTGATACTAACTGTAATTAGCACTTATAAAGACCTTAGTGTCTAGAAAATAACATTACAAAAAGACATCATCTTACTGTAGAACAAAGTGAGATCTCTAGTTCATAGAAAAAAGTCACCAATAAAGAAATTAGTAAAATAAATACAAGCTGAGCTTGGAGAACAAGATATAAACACAAAAGATAGATTTACATTTCAGAGTGGAATTAAAACATAATAATTGCAAATATATTACCTCTTTATATGAAGCATTGCGAACTAAATAATACAGTTATCACAAGAGAAAACTTATGCGGACAAAGAATATAATAGCTCTCACCAACCATTAAAAAGAACATAGTAGAGGGCAAGACCAGATTGGCCTCTGTACCTGCCACAAAGAAGATCTTTTACCCTGCTATTGGCTGCAAACCAATAGGCAATGGGGAGTGGAGGCACATGTCATACTGGACCTCTGCTTACTATAATAGTATTACAACTGATAATTATTACAGTTGAGAGCGACTGTCCAAAATGTTACCACAATGCTTATTATAAAGAAACTTTACATCAATTAGAATGAAGTGTTTGGAAAAATGGGAACCCCTTTTTCACAAGCAGTCAAAAATACCTCCTATACTTAACCGAATACACAGAATTCAGAGTTACTGCCCCACCAACAAACCCAAAGCAAAGCAGAAAAAGTCAAGTGAAGTTTTTCTTATTAGGAGCTATCTCTGAATTATTGTTTTCACCCTGCTTAATCCCATATTTTATGAGATTAATTTCTAGTGTTGTCCAAAGAATACAATGTACTACTATGCCAATGGATCCAAAGACGACTACAACCAGAAACCTGAGAATCCAGAACATCATGATCTTGCGGCCAGCCCTCAAACAAACGAAAGGAATGGACAAAACACAAGATATAATAACTGAATAAGAACAAACCCAAGAAGCCTAAGGACAATCAACAAAAAGCTTATAATAAAACCATGAATAAAAAGAAAAAGGGGGGATTGTGGGAAATAAAGAATCGGTTTTATTACAAGCAAATGAATTTAGCAAATCACTAACATAAGAGTTTTTCTTTACTAACCTATAGGGCCTATCGCGGAGCTGTAAGACGCCGGATTCAGCCTGGAACCGGTGTCAGGGAAACATGCGAACGGGAATAGGGGAACTGTAAATGAATATTGGTAAGGAAACCCCTTATACCACATGGCTGGTCCTGGAAGCTGCCATGCTGCTGGACACTCCACCTCCCAGCACGACACAGCCAACCAGAAAGAGGGGAACGCCTCTTCTATGA
>NW_020920560.1:0-2126 GCF_003984885.1 Neopelma chrysocephalum
CTGCATGGATGGAATGGCAGAGGATCCCTTGGGTCCCCAGGATGGATCAGCACTCAGGGATACAAACTGCCCTCGGGCTCAGGATGCAGCTGCCAGCACAGATTTCCCTGCAAAGGCTGCAAGAAGTCAAGCTCTGGAGAGGAGATTGTGCCCCATGGATGGGATTGCAGAGGGTCCATCAGGTCCCCAACATCAATCAGCAACCAGGAATAGACAAAAAAGCCCCTCCAAAAATTTCTGGGGCAGTGTCCTGTAGGGAGGGGACAGTGTCACCCCAACAGGGCAGGGCTGGCAAGTGGGAGGCAGCTCCAGGGCTCTGCAAGAGGCCTCGTGCTCTGCTCAGCCCCAGCACTGGCTGCTACCAACACCCCCGGCTGCCCCCGGCCCTGGGCAGCTCTGCTGCCACAGGCTGTGCCCTCACCGTGGCCCTGCAATGGCCCTGCCTGTCCCTCACCCGTGGCCCTGCCCGTGGCCCTGTCCCTTGGCTCTCTCTCTGCCAGCTGAGTGTGGGGCACACGGGCTGGGGGTCCCTCCCAAGCCCCCCGGGCAGACGGCGTTGGCTGGGGGGATGTGAGGGCTGGGCCTGCTCAGCACAGCCCCGGCCTCGTGCCCAGCGCCTCTTTCCTGCCCCACACAAGAGCTTCCCGGCCCCCCCAGGGCTCCCCTGCTGCTGCCTCTGCTCCTGGCCCTGCCTTTGCTGCTCCCTTGGCTGGGCCAGCGGCTGCAGGGGGGGGATGGCAGCAGCTTCAGCTCCACGGCACTTCCTGGGGGGAGCTCAGCCCGGGGGGGGACGGGCAGGGACCTGATGGGGATGGACAGGGGCCCAGCAGGGACAGCCAGGGCCTGCAGGGGAAGCCACAGGGACAACCTGGCCCCCCACACTGCCAGGGCTGTCTCTGCTCCTCCTTGCAGGCTCCGTGGCCAGGCACAGTTTGTGTTCCTCAGCAGCACCTCTGCCTTGCACTTATTCTCAGCCTCACCTCAGGGACAGCTCTGGGCTCACCTCCGCTCCACTTCTCAGCCTCACCTCAGGGCCTGGGCTCAAGGACAGGAACCTGCATGGAGGGGACATGATGTGCAAGCTGAGGGCTGCCTGCTTGCACTGGAGCTGTACCCTTCTTTCTCCTTCTAGAACCAGCCCAGAACTCAGCCTGCTTTTCTAACACCACACATTTACAGACTAACCTTGGACATATATTTGGACAGACATCTCTATCTCCCTGTGGATAGAGCCTCAAGCATGTGCTGCCATAGGAATGGGAATCAGAAAATCACGCAATCAGGCACGTTGGAAAAGACCTCCAAGATCATCAAGTCCAACCCTTGATCCAACCCCGCCGTGCTTCCCAGACCATGGCACTGAGGCCACATCCACTCTCACCTTCAACACCTCCAGGGACGCTGACTCCACCCCCTCCCTGCCCAGCCCATTCCAAAGCCTGATTACTCTCTCGGCAAAAAATTCCTTCCTAATATCCAACCTAAACCTCCCCTGGCACAGCTCAAGACCCAGCCCTCTTGTCCTACTGCTGCTTCCTGGCACAAGAGCCCCACCCTCACCTGGCTACAACCTCCTGGCAGGGAGCTGCAGAGAGTCAGGAGGTCTCCCCTGAGCCTCCTCTTCTCCAGCCTCAACAACCCCAGCTCCCTCAGCCTCTCCTCACACCACTTGTGCTCCACTCCCTTCCCCAGCCTCGCTGCTCTTCTCTGCACCTGCTACAGCCCCTCCAGGGCCTTCCTCAACTCAGGGGCCCAGAGCTGGACACAGCACTCCAGGGGTGGCCTCACCAGCACTCAGTCCAGACCAACAATCACTTCCCTGCTCCTGCTGACACACTCTTCCTCAGCCCTCTTGGCCACATTCTGCCTCCTCTTCAGCTTCCTGTCCATCCACACTCCCAGCTCCCTTTCTGCCTGGCTGCTCTCCAGCCACTCTGGCCCCAGCCCGGGGGGCTGACGGGGCTTCTTGTGGCCAAAGGGCAGGACCCGGCCCTTGGCCTGCTTGAACCTCAGCCCCTTGCAATCAGCCCATGGATCCAGCTTGGCCAGGTCCCTCTGCAGAGCCCTCCTGCCTTCCAGCACATCAACACACCCCCAGCTTGGTGTCACCTGCACATTTGCTGATG
>NW_020920561.1:0-1268 GCF_003984885.1 Neopelma chrysocephalum
GGGGACCTGAGGGAGCCTCTGCAATCCCATCCATGGGGCACAATCTCCTCTCCAGAGCTTGACTCACTGCAGACTTTGCAGGGAAATCTGTGCTGGCAGCCCAAGTATGTCACGATCCCCCTGCATTCCCCCCAGGATATTTGGGATGAGTTCCCCCTTCCCGGGCACCCATAGGGTGGGGGGGGTGATTGTTCTCCTGCTGTTCGTGTTCCTCCTCCGCCCTTGGGGGCTCTTGGGGGTTGTCGCGGGGTGTTTTTTGGGGGTGCCGGGCTGGGTTTGTGGCAGAACCCCAGCGGTGGGCGGGTGGATGCGGGTCCCCCCCGTGGTGGGGGTTGGTGTTGCTGGGTCAGGCCCCAGCAGATCCATTGTCAGCCCGGTGCCGGCGGGGGGGACACTGTGGTTTTGGGGTCCCCCGGGAGTGCCAGGGGTGGGTGTGGAGCCCGGGAGCTGCCGAGTGTGGAGGGCGGAGCGGGGCAATGCTGGAGCTGGGGGACCCCCGGCATCCTGGAGGGGGGAGCACGGAGAGGGAGGAGCCCCAGGGCTCCCGGGAGCCTGAAACGGGGAGCGCAGAGAAGGGGAAGCCTGGACGGTGGGGAGCCGTGGTATCCCCAGGACAACAGAGTGGAGAACCTGGAGAGGGGGAATGTCTGGGAACGCAGCACCCCGAAGGCGAGAGTCAGAGGAAAAGGGACCCTTGGGACCCCCAACACTCCCAGCATCCCTAAGTGGGACCCCCAGCATCCCAGACAGGGGAGCCCCTCTGAATCCCAGAGGGGAGAGACCAGTAAGGGGGAACTTCTGGGAGAATTTTTTGGGCCTAATCTTCATATTTTGGAGTATATTTTTTAGTTGAATCTCAACTTTTTTCAGTGGCGAGGGTCTTCTTGCTATTTCTGAGGGGGTTTTTTTGCCTGAATCTCGGTGGTTTGGGTTTTTCTGGGCTGAATCTTTGTGTTTTGGAGGTTTCTATGGTCACAGGATGCCCGGTGAGCTCTAGAGATGGACTTGGGCAGCAGGAACCCCCAAGCCAACGCACTCAGCCCTTGTTTTTCCCCCCATCAGGATTTGTCCTTCCCAAAGCTCGGGCAGATGGAGGAGGAGGCTGTGAGGAAGAGGAAAAGGAAGATGCCTTGGGCCCCCCAGGCAGGTGAGGAGAAAGTCAGTGGCCCTTTGGGCGGGTGTTGTGCTGGCTCTGGCAGCCCAGCATGGCCCCCGGCTGCAGGACAACCCCGCTGCCGCCGCCGTCCTGCCGGGGCCGGAGTTGGGGA
>NW_020920562.1:0-938 GCF_003984885.1 Neopelma chrysocephalum
GGGGGGGGTTCCCCGGACCCCTGGGGGGGGTCCCCGAGTTTGGGGGGGGCTCAGGGAGGTCCCCCAGACCTGCAGAGTGACCCCGAGGTGCTGAGACACGGCCTCGACCTTGGCCTGGAACAGCTCCGGGCGCAGCCGCCCCCGGGAGATCCCCAACTGGTTGGTGAACACCACGAGCTGGGGGGGGCACAAAACAGGGGGGTTTGGGGGGTCCTTGAGGGGTTTGGGGGGCCTCCAGGTCACTCCCAGTGCCCCCCTCTCTGTTCCCAGTCCCTCCCAGTGCCCCCCCTCAGTTCCCAGTTCCCTCCCAGTTCCCTCCCAATGCTTCCCCTCTGTTCTCAGTCCCTCCCAGTCCCTCCCAGTGCCCCCCCTCTGTTCCCAGTCCCTCCCAGTGCCCCCCCTCAGTTCCCAGTGCCCTCCCAGTCCCTCCCAGTTCCACCTTCTCACACAGGTGGTCCCACATTCCCAGCACTGGTTTCCTGTAGATCCCCGGCCCTGTCGCCACCAGCACCTGCATTGGGGGGGGTCAACAACTCAGGGGGGGGTTCCCCGGACCCCTGGGGGGGGTCCCCGAGTTTGGGGGGGGCTCAGGGAGGTCCCCCAGACCTGCAGAGTGACCCCGAGGTGCTGAGACACGGCCTCGACCTTGGCCTGGAACAGCTCCGGGCGCAGCCGCCCCCGGGAGATCCCCAACTGGTTGGTGAACACCACGAGCTGGGGGGGGCACAAAACAGGGGGGTTTGGGGGGTCCTTGAGGGGTTTGGGGGGCCTCCAGGTCACTCCCAGTGCCCCCCTCTCTGTTCCCAGTCCCTCCCAGTGCCCCCCCTCAGTTCCCAGTTCCCTCCCAGTTCCCTCCCAATGCTTCCCCTCTGTTCTCAGTCCCTCCCAGTCCCTCCCAGTGCCCCCCCTCTGTTCCCAGTCCCTCCCAGTGCCCCCCC
>NW_020920563.1:0-661 GCF_003984885.1 Neopelma chrysocephalum
CCAGGCCTTCCTGGGACACCTCCAGGGCTGGGCACTCCAAACCTCCCTGGGCAGCCCCTGCCAAGGCCTCACCACCCTTTCCAGGAGGAAATTCCTCCTCATGTCCCACCTGAGCCTCCCCTGGCACAGCTGGAGGCCGTTCCCTCTCTTCCTGTCCCTTGTTCCCTGGGAGCAGAGCCCGACCCCCCCCAGCTCCAACCTCCTGTCAGGTAGAAACCAAACCCAGTTCTATGTTTCTCTGATTTTCCCCAAACCCTCACTTGAAATATGGAACTGAATCCATGGAAGAGCTTGTTCTTTGTCCCAGGAGACCTTACCCAGGGTGAGAATCCAGGAGAAAACCCAGAGCAGAACTCAGAGCTATTTCTGCCCCAAGGGGTCCTGCAAGGGTGTTTGCTCATCATGGAATCATGGAATGGAATTCCTGAGTTTGGAAAAGCCCTCCCAGCCCATGGATCCCCCCTGTGCCCGATGCCCCCCTTGTCCCCCAGCCCAGAGCACTGAGTGCCACGGCCAGGCCTTCCTGGGACACCTCCAGGGCTGGGCACTCCAAACCTCCCTGGGCAGCCCCTGCCAAGGCCTCACCACCCTTTCCAGGAGGAAATTCCTCCTCATGTCCCACCTGAGCCTCCCCTGGCACAGCTGGAGGCCGTTCCCTCTC
>NW_020920564.1:0-580 GCF_003984885.1 Neopelma chrysocephalum
TGCTTCGGGGCGTCGCGCTCAGGCTACGCGGGCCTGGCCGCGGTGGAAATGGTGTTTGCGGCGCTGGTGCTGCTGGCCTGGAGCTGCCGCCTGCCCCCCCGCCTGCCCCTCCTGCACTGGGGCTGGACCGTCAGTGGGGGGCTCATGGGGGGGTTGGAGGGGTTTGGGAGGGGTTTGGAGGGGTTAGAAGGAGATTTGGGGGGTGTTAGAGGGGCTGGGAGGGGGTTTGAGGGGGGTTTGGGGGGCACTGAGGGGTTGGGGAGGGGTTTGGAGGGGTTAGAAGGGGATTTGGGGGGCGTTAGGGGAGCTGGGAGGGCATTTGAGGGGGGTTTGGGGGGTTTAGGGTGGCACTGATGGGTTGGGGATGGGTTTGGAGGGGTCCTGAGGGGATTTGGGGGGCATTGGAGGGGCTGGGATGGCATTTGAGGGGGTTAGGAGGTGGTTTGGGGGGCTTTGGGGCGACTGAGAGGGGGTCGGGGGTCCCCAGAGGGTTTGGGGGTCCCTGAAGGTTTAGGGGTCCGTGGAGGGGATCCCTGGGTGTCCCCAGAGGGTTTGGGGGTCCCTGAAGGTTTGGGGGTCC
>NW_020920565.1:0-2437 GCF_003984885.1 Neopelma chrysocephalum
GGCCGGGGCCGGGCTGGGAGCTCGACGGCACCAGCGAGATGGACACGTTGGGGGGCACTGGGAGGGATGGGGGAGACACTGGGCTCAACTGGGGGGCACTGGGAGGGACTGGGATGGCAGTGGGAGGGACTGGGAATAGAGTGGGGGAGAAGGGGCTGGGTTGGGAGGGCACTGGGGAGAGAGTTGGGAGATGGAGTGAAGTGAGAACGACTGGGAATGGACTGAGAGAGTCTGGGAATGGATCGAGAGGGTCTGGGAGTGGAGTGAGAGAAACTGGGAGTGGAGTGAGAGGCACTGGGAGTGACTGGGATGGTCTGGGAGTGACTGGTGTGGCCTGGGAAGGAAGCGCTCGGGCCTGGGAGGCTGAGTGGTGGTGAGGGAAGTGTTTGCTTTGGGTCTGCCTGGCAACTGGAGCGTCATCAGAGACACGCGCTGCGATTGGCTGAGGGGCGGGAGCTCGGGGGCATCGACGCGTGGAGACGCGGGGGGACACTGGGAGAGACTGGGATGGACTGGGATGGACTGGGATGGACTAGGAGAGACTAGGAGGAACTGGAAGGACTGGGAGGGGCTGGGATGGCCTGGGGGGGCACTGGGATGGGGCAAAATGCCATGGGACTGGCCCAGGGAGGGCTGAGGGGTCTGGGGTGATTCCCAGGGAGGGTTTGAGGGGCTCCAGGGTCATTCCCGGGGCAGGGCCCGAGGGGACCCACTCTGCCCCACGCTCACCTCTCCTCTCCACGGCAGGCCGAGTGTACACCTTGTAGTTGTGCCGGCAGAGCCAGTCCACCGCAGTCCGTGCGCGCTCCACAAATTCTGGGTCGCTGTTCCATTTCCTGGCAACCTTCTCCCCAAACGGGGTGTCACCCACAAACACCCCCACATCGCTGTCGAAGTGCACGTACTGCTCCCGGTTGTAGATGTTCTTCCTCACATACGTCACCCGCTCGGTGCCGTTGATGAAGTGACACTCGAACTTTCTCATCATCTGGAACACCCCTGTGTGTGCAGGACACGGGTCAGGGGGTGCCCCGTCCCCCCCCATCCTGCCCCAGCCCCCCACAGCAGGCTGGGAGCTCAGGGGGCCACCCCGGACCCCCCTTTCCCACCTCCCTCTGCCCCACGGACGCCCCAGCACCGGCTCTTGGCTGGGGGGGAACCCCCCCATCAGCCCCCCGGGGATGGACGGGGGGTTGGGGACCCCCCCAATGCCGATCCCCCCCCCCCCAGAGCCCCAGGGAACCGCTCCAGGGCTTGAGGGACACCCAGGGACCCCCAGGGCACCCCTCTGCCTGCTCTCCCACACCCCCTTGCCCCCCTTTCCCACCGGCCCCACAATCCCCAGACCCCCCCGCCCTCACTTTGGGGCTCCCACCCCCCTCCCACTCACTCCGGATCTTCCAGCCCCCCTCGCACTCACTTTTGGGGCTCCCACCCCCTCTTTTCTCCCCTCTTGCCCCCCCTTGCCCACCCCACCCCCCTGCCCGCCCCCCCCGCTCACCCGACAGCTCCTCGCCCGCAGCCGGGGGGGCTCCCAGCACCACCAGCACCGCCAGCACGGCCCCAGCTCCCCGCACACGCTCCATGCCCAGCGCCGGACAGCTGCTGACACCCCAAAACCAGCCGGGCGGCGCCGTTTGGGGGATTTTGGGAGCGCTCGGATTGGCTGAGGGCGGAGTCCAGCGACCGTTTTACGTCGCGTCTTCCCGGCGACTGATGAATCCTCAAACAGAGGATCAAGTTGTCCCGGAGCTCAGAGTTGCCCCAAACAAGAGGGAGATGGGGGCTGAGGGTGCCCAATCCCCCTTTTCCTGCGACTTTTCGTTGTACCCAAACCCCTCCTTTCCAGCACTTTTGGGGTCCTGGAGCTTCTCTGCATTTGGGGGGGCAATCTAATAGTTCCCAAATACCCCTTTGACCAGGATTTTGGGGCTCTGGGGGTGCTCAGCACCTGCTGTTCCCAGGATTCTTGTGGTCTGGGGGTGCCCAAACCCCCCTGTTCACAGAATTTCTGTGCTCTGGGAGTGTCCAAGCCCCTCTTTTCCAAAATTTGGGGGTCTTGGAGTGATCCAACACCCCTGTCTCTCAGATTTTTATGGTCTAGGAGAGCCCATACTCTCATTTTCCCAAGATTTTTGGGGTCTGAATGTTCCCAACCCCCCTGTTCCTGTGTTTTTTAGATGCTGATGGTGCCCAAACCACTCTATTTTAAGATTTGAGGAACTGGGTGTGCCCAAACCCCCCTGTCCGCACAAATTTAGGGGTCTGGGAGTACAAAACCCCCTCTTTTCTCGGATTTTGTGGTTCTGGGACATCCCAAACCCCCCTGTTCCTGGTTTATTGGGAGGCTGACATTGCCCAAACCCCCCTGTTCCCAGGATTTTTGGAGTCTGGGTGTGTCCAAACCACCTTTCTCCAGGATTTTTCATGTCTGGGA
>NW_020920566.1:0-4339 GCF_003984885.1 Neopelma chrysocephalum
CCAGGCCTCGTTCCACTGAACAAGGATCCCACAGGGGAAGTTCTGATCTATGGAACAAAAAGCTGAACAATTTGAGACAAATCAATGCGAGAAACAAATTGTTCTGTTAACAATGTTTCTACCTGTTGAATGATTTGAACTGCTTCCTGAGTTAAGGATCGTGGTTCCAATGGATCTGTGGAATGTTTGAGCAGTGCAAAAAGAGGTTGCAGTTGCGAATTTGTCAACCCCAAATAAGGGCGTAACCAATTTAATGAACCTGCTAATTTTTGAACATCAGTTAGGGTACCGATAGGCAATTGTAACTGAATAGGCTGAGGCCTTACTGTTCTTTTAGTGACAAGGAGGCCCAGATATTTCCAAGGTTCTGCAGTTTGTATTTTCTCTGGAGCAATGACAAGGCCAAAAGACTGAAGTGATTCTTTAGCTGCATTTGCAACTGCAGACAATGTTTCTTTTTGCTCGGCTGAGAACAGAATATCATCCGTAAAATGGAAACAGTAACATTTTGGGAACTGGATTCTCACAGGAGTTAAGGCCTTTGCAACATACCACTGGCAAATCGTGGGTGAATTTTTCATCCCCTGAGGCAAAACCTTCCATTGATATCGCTTTGCAGGTTCTGCATTATTGACAGAGGGTACTGTAAAAGCAAATTTTTCTTTGTCAGCCTCAGCTAGAGGAATTGTGAAAAAACAATCTTTCAGATCAATTACTATTATCGGCCAATCGAGGGGTATCATTGTGGGTGATGGGAGTCCTGGCTGCAGAGCTCCCATCAGTGCCATGACAGCATTAACTTTTCTTAAATCCTGTAAAAATCTCCATTTCCCAGATTTCTTTTGTATAACAAAAACGGGCGTGTTCCAGGGACTGAGTGACGGCTCAATGTGGCCAGCAGCCAATTGCTCTTGGACCAGATCCTTCAGGGCCTGTAACTTTTCTCTGGACAGGGGCCACTGAGGTACCCACACTGGAGTGTCAGTTAACCATGTAAGTGCCAATGTAGGCTGTTTATCGCCCTGCAAAAGCACAGTGGTCCCAGTTAAAAATCCGTGGTAATTTTAACTCCCCATTGAGCCAGACAATCCCTTCCCCACAGAGTTAGAGGGGCAGGAGTGACATATGGTCTTACAGTCGCAGCCTGCCCTTCAGGATTACAAATCAGGATGAAATGAACTGCAATGTAACACTGTGTAGTACCCCCCAACCCCACAACACCTGAATCAGAGGGCACCAGAGGCCAAGAGCGTGGCCAATTATACATGGAGATGATGCTTATATCAGCACCGGTATCAAGTAATCCAGTCACCTTAACAGCAGAAGGCGAGGCTTTCCCATTACGCAGTTCGCAAGTCATCTGTGGACGTTTGTGTGAAATAGTCTGTGACCAAAATACTTGCGGAGGTCCTGTTGATCCAAATCCTCCAGCATGTCTCTCCCGGTTCTCTGCCCTGGGAACACAACTCACAAAAGGCACAAGTTGAGCAATTCGAGTTCCTTTTGGAATAGTAACAGGAGGGTAGCGGGTAGAGACCATGGCATAGATTTGTCCTGTATAGTTTGCATCGATTACCTCAACATGTACGATTATCCCAGAAATTGTGCTACTCGAGCACCCAATTAACAAAGCACTCAGTCCATGTCCGATAGGTCCCTTAGCATCTAAGGGAACTTTGACAATATCTGTGGAAGAAATTGTTACTGTTGCAGAGGTGGATACGTCCATACTGGCTGCTCCGCTGGTTTTCCCTGTGAGCTGGTAGCAGGGGGGAGCATCAAGGGGGGTGCCATCAGGGGTGGTGCATACGGGTTGTACTGTGGCAGTGAAGGTACTTGTGTCTGAGCGCGCCTCCTCCTCATGCTGGCTTTCCCATTTCCCTGGAAAGGCTGTCCATTGGCATGAAACTTAGAGCGACATTGTTTAGCAAAGTGTCCTAGCTTCCCACAACGGTTACAATGAATACCAGGAGGATTAGGTAAGACCTTTGGCTTTTCCCCATTGCTTTTATTAGGACAGTTAGCCTTAAGGTGTCCTTCTCTATTACAGTTATAGCATCGCGGTGTAGGATGCAATATTGCAGCAAGGGCAGTCGTTTGGTGATCTATAGTACTCACTCTGGAACATGCAGATACCATATCAGCCACAGACAGGTTTCCTGGCAATGCATCTATAATTTTCTGACAATTTTCGTTCGCATTATCTTTTGCTAACTGCTTTAGGAGTGCCTGACGCAGGACTTCATCATCCACCTGCTTCTCTAATGAAACTGCAATACGTTCAACAAACTTTAAATAAGGTTCTCTTGGTTCCTGTTTCACTGTTGCATATCTAGGATGAGGGGCAGCAAGCTCCATAGTTTTAGTCAGAGCTAACATTCCCACCTGCTGACATTGTTGTAACACAATAGGATCCCACTGGGCCTGTAAATCGGGGCTACTAAAACAATTTTTTCCCAATAAGGCTTCCACTCCTACACCCAGTCTGGGATCTCCTGGAGGAAGTCTCATATTCTCCATAGCTGCTCTTTCTGCCTGTTTTTGCCAGTTAGAATTAAACACTTCATATTGTACAGGTTCAAATAAAACTTGAGCTATATGGTCAATGTCATAAGGAGCGAGCAAATCAGCATTAATTGCACGAATCACACGCATAACTTCAGAAGAATTCACACCATATTTTGCCACATACATTTGCAAATCCTGAATAGCTTTCCAAGCAAATACATAATGTTCATCTTGCTTGCCAGAGTTAGGAGCTGCCTTAAAAACAGGATAAGCTTCCACTCCTGACTCTATTCCCGGAACAAATGCAACGTCCTTCATAGCTTGTGAGGGGTGCCCAATCTTGTCTAACAACTCCCATTCCCCCCTTTTTGCAGCTTGTACACACACCGTCTCCCAAAACTTTCTAGGATGACGTGGCATGACTGTGACAGTGGTCACTGCCGGCAAAGTCCATGGCTCAGATAGTGTTCGTGTCTTTCGGCTCTGGGACCCCTTATGTACAGGTTGTAAGGCTCGACTACGGACGGAGGCATTTTCAGCTTCCTCCCTGTCTGAATCATCTGCTGGGGGGGCATCCTCATTGTTTTCATCAGTGTCCTCGTCCTCCTCCTCCTCCTCCTCTGGCATAGGAACAGAGGACGCTTGCCTTTGCTTAGCTTTAAATTCCTCTACAAGTTCCATAGGTGCCTTATACCGGTAAGGGACTATAGCATTAGGGGATTTGTATTTACAAGGAGTTTTAACTGGCTTGTGGGGTGCAGGATAGTGAACTTTTGGACCTTTCGGGGTTTTCAGAGTCGGACTCTTGGTAGATTTTTTAGTATGTGTATCCAAACGCCACACTGTTTCTTTTTTATCTGCTAAAGCAAGCAGTTCATTGTCAGAGGGGGAGGTAGCAGGCGGCGATGCCACAGCAACTGAAGTTCCCTCCTCCCCTTCAAGTCCTTCTGTATCTGACAGAGGCTCTGTTTCAGGTAACTGAATACCTTCCAAAACTTGTTCATTAAGCCAGTCTTTTAAAGTTTCAACTAATATATGCCAGGTGGCAGGCAAACCTTCTACTTCCTTAGCACTCTTAGCACCCTTATAGACCTCTTTCCACAGTTCATCCCCCACCTTCTCCCAAGTCTTTACTCTAAATGCAACTGATGTGTTAGCTTCAAAACCTTGCTTTCGACACCATAGCAGCAAACGTTGCAAATCATAATCTTCAATAGTTACACTTTTACGTTTTAGGAAGTGCTTCCAAGTGGACAGCACCAACTTTTCCTCTTTAGACATCTGATTCCCCATTATCACAGTCTTTGTTCTTGGCGGCTCACCTTTTCCAGGTGTCAGTAGTTCTCAGGTCCGGACCAGGCAGTTTCCTCACTGCTCTCAGCCACGCCAAGCTCCGTCACCACCATCCGTCACCCGATGGTCAGTAATGCAGTATCACGTCGTGGGTCACCATATGTCAGTGTAGAGTCATGACGGCCGATAAAGATACAAGGAGTCAGTTATGTGCAGGAAAGATGTCTTCCGTGTCCTTATTATTTTCTCATCTGCTTTTTTATACCCCTTGCTAGCAGCAAGCAGTATCCTTATTTTAGGTAAGCAAGCAACAGCGTTTTCATTGGCTAGGATGTATGGGTGATACATTTGGCAAAGCTCAAGGCCTTATTGCAGTTCCCACATGCTAGGCCTACCAACCTTACAACCTGCCTTTGTTTTCTCCATTACGGACCCGTACTGACTTCCTTATCATCAAGGACACACCCGAAACTTTTCCCTGTTGTAGACGACGGGAAAAGTACTCACACGACCACAGTATTGATCATGACTAATCCAA
>NW_020920567.1:0-673 GCF_003984885.1 Neopelma chrysocephalum
GGGAGTTTTGGAGTCTCCGAGGGAATTGGGAGGTCCTGGTAGGCTTGCGGGAGGGGTGTCTTTGAAGGAGTTTTGTGGGTTTCTAGGGGGATTTCAGAAGTCCCAGAGGGTTTTGAGGGTCCCTGAGGGTTTTTTTGGGGTCCCTGAAAGGGCCTGGGGGGTCCGAGGTGGGTTTTGCAGGTCACTGAGAGAGTTTAGGGGGTCCTGGGGGGGGATGAGGTCTCTGAGGGGATTTGTGGGGTCCTTGAGGAGGTTTCGATGGGTCCAGAGGAGGATTTCTGAGGGGATTTCAGGAGTTTTGCGTGGATTTTATGGGGTCTCTGTGTTGACAGACCGACCCCAGGGAAAGGGGATCCCAATTCCCCCCCTGAACCCCAGAGACCCCCAAAACTCAGCAGACAGAGACCCCACAGGGAGGGGTGCCCGGGGGTCCCCTAAAGCCCAGCAGTGGGTTCAGGGGGTCCCCCAGCCCCCAGGGGAGGGATCCTGGGGGTGCCTCCAAAAATCCGGGAGGGGAGATGTACCACATCCGGGTAGGGGGGATCCCAGTGCCCCCAGTGTATCCCAGTGACCCTCAGTATGGCCCAGTAACCCCCTCAGTGACCAGCCAGTGTGTCCCAGTGACCTCCAACTGCCCCCCAGTATGGCCCAGTGATCCTCCAGTGAGCACCCA
>NW_020920568.1:0-925 GCF_003984885.1 Neopelma chrysocephalum
CTGGGAGTAATCTTCGTCCGTATGCAATTTTGGGAGTTGGGCTGGCAGTTGGGAGGCAGGACGGAGAACAGGAAACAACAGCTGTTATTGGCAGGAAAGGAAGCCTTGAAGCTTTTGCTTTGTGGTGCAGGGGATGGGCCAGCCTGGGGAGTCCTTGAGCAACAAGACCTTTCTGTGCTGACACTTTTGTTCTGGGAGGAGTCTTTGTCCATATGCAATTTTGGGGTTCGGGCTGGCAGTTGGGAGTCAGGGCTGAAAACAGGAAACAACAGCCATAATCACCAGGAAAGAAAGCCTGGAAGCTTTTGCTTTGTGGTGCAGTTGCTTTGTCTGCCTGGAGACTCCATGAGCAGCAAGAGCTTTCTCTGCTGGCACCTTTGTTCTGTGAGGAATCTTCGACCATAGGCAATTTTGGGAGTCGGGCTGATAGTTGGGAGGCAGGGCTGAAAACAGGAAACAACAGCCCTTATCGCCAGGAACGAAAGCCTGGAAGCTTTGACTTTGTGGTGCAGTTGGTAGGCCTGGCTGGGCACTCTATGGGCCGCAAGAGTTTTCTGTGCTGGCGCCTTTGGTGTGGGAGGAATCTTCGTCCGTATGCAATTTTGGGAGTCGGGCTGCCATTTGGGAGTCAGGGCTGAAAACAGGAAACAACAGCCCCTATGCTCAGGAAAGAAAGGCTGGAAGATTTGACATTGTGGTGCAGTTGGTGTGTCAGCCTGAGGAGTCTATGAGCAGAAAGAGCTTTCTCTTCTGGCAAGTTTGGTGTGGGAGGAATCTTTCTTTGTATGCAATTTTGGGTGTCGGGCCGTAAGTTCTGAGGCAGGGCTGAAAACAGGAAACAACAGCCCTTATCCCCAGGAAAGAAAGCCTCGAAAGTTTTGCTTTGTGTTGCAGTTGCTTTGTCTCCAGGCAGACAAAGCAACTG
>NW_020920569.1:0-465 GCF_003984885.1 Neopelma chrysocephalum
TGCTGAAGAGATGAGTGGGGGTAGAGAGAGGTGGATTGGTGGAGTCACTGAAGAATGGAAAGCTGCGGGAATAAGCAAAACAAAGAGAGAAAAAAAAGTAGGAAAGGGAAAGAAGGACGGACTGCAGGAGTTCTCTGAAAGACAGAAAGTAAAGCAAGGAAAAAGGAACGGCTCGACAAAGAAAAGAGCGATGAGCGTTCCGAGGGAATGCTTTATAGATCAGAGGGAGGGACGGACGGGAGGATAGTACGGAGGCAGAGCTTTGTGAAGGACTTGCTAGGCAGGACGGAGAGGAGGCGGCCCGCCTGGAGCCGAGAGCCGAGGCTGCCGGGGTAGAGAGACGCCGGGCGGCGGATCGGAGGACGCGGCTCTGGGCCGGGCGTCTCTCTACCCCGGCAGCCTCGGCTCTCGGCTCCAGGCCTCCTCTCCGTCATCTCCCTTCCTCTCCCTTCCTCCTAAAATTCT
>NW_020920570.1:0-712 GCF_003984885.1 Neopelma chrysocephalum
CAGTTCATCCCCCACCTTCTCCCAAGTCTTTACTCTAAATGCAACTGTGTTAGCTTCAAAACCTTGCTTTCGACACCATAGCAGCAAACGTTGCAAATCATAATCTTCAATAGTTACACCTTTACGTTTTAGGAAGTGCTTCCAAGTGGACAGCACCAACTTTTCCTCTTTAGACATCTGATTCCCCATTATCACAGTCTTTGTTCTTGGCGGCTCACCTTTTCCAGGTGTCAGTAGTTCTCAGGTCCGGACCAGGCAGTTTCCTCACTGCTCTCAGCCACGCCAAGCTCCGTCACCACCATCCGTCACCCGATGGTCAGTAATGCAGTATCACGTCGTGGGTCACCATATGTCAGTGTAGAGTCATGACGGCCGATAAAGATACAAGGAGTCAGTTATGTGCAGGAAAGATGTCTTCCATGTCCTTATTATTTTCTCATCTGCTTTTTTATACCCCTTGCTAGCAGCAAGCAGTATCCTTATTTTAGGTAAGCAAGCAACAGCATTTTCATTGGCTAGGATGTATGGGTGATACATTTGGCAAAGCTCAAGGCCTTATTGCAGTTCCCACATGCTAGGCCTACCAACCTTACAGCCTGCCTTTGTTTTCTCTATTAGGGCTGCGTACTGACTTCCTTATCATCAAGGACACACCCGAAACTTTTCCCGTCGTCTACAACAGGGAAAAGTTTCGGGTGTGTCCTTGATGATA
>NW_020920571.1:0-649 GCF_003984885.1 Neopelma chrysocephalum
CACTTCCACTGGAATGCTTTTACTCTTACCATTATCATCATTCCATCGTTTTTCACCTCTTCACAAATATTTTGTGGAGTAAACGCCAGATTAGAAGTAACCAAATTGAACACTATGTTTCCTGTGGTGTGATGGGTACCTGGGGTCTTTCGGGATTTGATCTAGACAAGGGGCCGGGAGTAAGGGTCCTCATCTGCCAAGCCTCCACACCTTCAGCTGCCCTTTCAGATGAGTGGACCAGGGCTCTCTCAGCCCCACCACTCCCAGGCAGCACTCTGGTTGTTGCCCCGTGTGCTCCCTGCGTGTGCGTGAGCGTCACCTACTGAATGTTCATCTTGTTCCCTGCTCATCCCTCAGCACGTTCCCTAGGGAATATGCTCTTCTTGCCACCGCTGGGGCTACGATATCCAGCAGCCCTGCTGGACCCGCGTTCCTCTCTCACCCAGCGCATTTTCCCAGCAGAGAAAGGCACAGCCAGAGACCCTGGGCTGCTGCTCAACAGGGTTCATCTAAGTTTCCTGGGGAGCTGAGAGAGAGGCATTCCCTCAAGGCAGATGAAGAAGGACGGGGGGGGGCAACCAGAAAGGCGGAGGACACACGTGTTCCCAGAGGAAGCTGCAAGCACCCAGAGAGCTGAGGACAGCACGGG
>NW_020920572.1:0-1224 GCF_003984885.1 Neopelma chrysocephalum
GATAGTCCCCATTCTGGGGAGGGACACAGGGGGGACAGTCACCTTTGCTGGGGGACTGTCTCAATTTTGGGGAGAAAACTGTCCCCGTTTTGGGTGGGGGTACCAGGGGACAGTTCCCTTTTGGGGTCACAGTCCCCATTTTGTTGGGGGGACATTGGAGGGACAGTCCCGTTCTGAGGGGGACTGTCCCCGTTTTGGGTTGGGACACTCAGGGGACAGACACAGTCACTGTTTTGGGGGGGACTGTCACTGTTTTGGGGGCAGGACACTGAAGGACAGTCCCCTTTTTTGGGGGGGGGATTGTCCCTGTTTTGGGGCAGGACACTACAGGACAGTCCCCTTTTTTGGGGGGGATTGTCACTGTTTTGGGGGCAGGACACTAAAGGACAGTCCCCTTTTTTGGGGGGAATTGTCACTATTTTGGGGCAGGACACTGAAGGACAGTCCCCTTTTTGGGGTGGGGGATTGTCACTGTTTTGGGGCAGGACACTAAAGGACAGTCCCCTTTTTTTGGGGGGGATTGTCCCCATTTTGGGGGTGACACTCCCCATTTTGGGGGGGACACTCCCCATTTTGGGGGGGACACTCCCCATTTTGGGGTGACACTCCCCATTTTGGGGGGACACTCCCCGTTTTGGGGGTGACACTCCCCATTTTGGGGGTCACCCCCTGCTCACCATAAGCCACGGGGGTCAACTTGAGCACCGTGTGCAGGGGGCACTTGAGGTAGGGCAGCTCATCTGGGGGGGGAAAAATAGGATGAGGCGGGGGCACAGCAGGCCTGGGGTGTCCCCAGAGGGTCCCCAAAATGTCCCCAAAGTGTCCCCAGGGCCTCACCCGCGCTCTTGTCCAGGAAATAGGCCAGCAGGCACCTCATCACGGCCTGGTGACAGATGACCAGGACGTTCTCCTGCCGCTCCAGCTCCATGATCACCGGCTCCAACCGCTGCACCAGGTCCTCGTACGACTGGGGAGGAGCATCAGGGGGGGAGCCCCCGGGGCCTGCAGCCCCCCCCCCGGGGGGGTCCCAGGGTTGTGGGTGGGGGTCCCGGGGGTACCTCTCCCTTGGGGTAACGGTAGCGATACTTGTCCTGGTCGCGCAGCGCCAGTTCCTTGGGGTAGCGCTCCTGGATCTCCTCGTAGGTCATCTCCTCGCACACCCCCTGTGTGGGATTTGGGGGGTCAGGGGGGGTCCGGGCCGCGCCCTGCGCCTCCCCCCTCCCC
>NW_020920573.1:0-833 GCF_003984885.1 Neopelma chrysocephalum
CCAGGCAGACAAACCAACTGCACCACAAAACCAAAGCTTCCAGGCTTTCTTTCCTGCCAATATGGGCTGTTGTTTCCTGTTTTCAGCCCTGACTCCCAACTGCCAGCCCGACTCTCAAAATTGCATAGAAACAAAGATTCCTCCCACACCAGGAGGTGCCAGCAGAGAAAGCTCTTGCTGCTCATGGAGTGCCCAGACTGACCCAGCAGCAGAAGCACAAAGCAAAACCATCCAGGCTTTCTTTCCTGGGGATATGGGCTGTTGTTTCCTATTTTCAACCCTGCCGCCCAACTGCCAGCCCGACTCCCAAAATTGCATATGGACGAACACTCCTACCACACCAAAGGGGCCAGAACAGAAAGTTCTTGCTGCCCATGGAGTGCTCAGCCTGACTCACGATCTGCACCACAAACCCAAATCTTCCAGGCTTTTTTTCCTGCCAATAAGGTCTTTTGATTCTTGTTTTCAGCCCAGCCTCCTGACTGCCAGCCCCACTGTCAAAATTGCATATAAACAAAGATTCCTCCCACACCAAAGGTGCCAGCACAGAAAGCTCTTGCTGCCCATGGAGTGCCCAGGCAGACAAACCAACTGCACCACAAAACCAAAGCTTCCAGGCTTTCTTTCCTGCCAATATGGGCTGTTGTTTCCTGTTTTCAGCCCTGACTCCCAACTGCCAGCCCGACTCTCAAAATTGCATAGAAACAAAGATTCCTCCCACACCAGGAGGTGCCAGCAGAGAAAGCTCTTGCTGCTCATGGAGTGCCCAGACTGACCCAGCAGCAGAAGCACAAAGCAAAACCATCCAGGCTTTCTTTCCTGGGGATATGGGC
>NW_020920574.1:0-625 GCF_003984885.1 Neopelma chrysocephalum
TGGAATTCCCCTCTTTGAGGGAGGGACTGAGCATCCTGATACCCTTTTATGGAATTCCCCCCTCTGAGGGAGGGACTGAGCACTCCCGCCTGAACTGGAGAATCTAGAAACTGGGAGTTTCGGAACCTTTCCACCGCTGGTGGGATCCAGAGGAAGACTGCAGACCACCGCTCTCAACCAGACTGAGACCACCACCCTCAACTGGACTGCAATCCCCACTTTTGACCAGACTGCAACAGCTCTCCCACCAGCAGGTTTTTCCCCTCTCCCTTTACTTTGGACTCGGGGGGGGGGGCAAGGTACACCACTTTTGTTCATACCCCAGGGTGCCGGGTTCCACATGTTGGGTTTTGCGGGTTAAAACCAATTCTCTGTCTGTATAACTGTACTTCTTGTATTATTTTAATAAATTGTTATTCTGACTTATAAATCTCTCTTTTGAATTGAGTTCATTTCCCCTGCTGGTTAACTTTTAAACCAGCACATTTAGGAATTCTAAATCAGACCCTGATTGTTTTGCAGTGCTCCTATTTGTACGTGTTTTGTCCCAGTAGTGTTCCAGCAAGTGACAGGAATTATTTGGAATCAACAAATGACAGAAACCTTTTGGCTTACAAGTCTACCC
>NW_020920575.1:0-904 GCF_003984885.1 Neopelma chrysocephalum
GAAACTCATTGCTTCTGAGGTTATGATGACATAAACATAGTATACTAATAAAGCAATTTGGATCCCTCTCCCTGGTCTTAAAGAGAGCATTAAAATAGGCAAATAGTTCCCCATTTGTGGAAATATGAACATGCTCAGATAAAACACCCATGTGAATGCACCAAACAACATGTTGATCGGGGAGTTTCTATATCCAAATACACAGATGCTTAAAATGAAATTGTGATTCTGACTTCTCTCTCTCTGCCCCACGTTGGGCGCCAAAATGTGCTGGTTTAAAAGTTAACCAGCAAGGGAAAATGAACTCAATTCAAAGAGAGATTTATAAGTCAGAATAACAATTTATTAAAATAATGCAATAAGTACAATTATACAGACAGACAATTGGTTTTAACCCACAAAACCCAAATGTATAACCCAGTACCCTGGGTTATGAACAAAAGTGGTGTACCTTGGCCCACCCCCGAGTCCAAAGCAAAGGGAGAGGGGATAAACCTGCTGGTGGGAGAGCTGCTGCAGTCTGGTCAGAAGTGGTGATTGCAGTCCAGTTGAGGGTGGTGGTCTCAGTCTGGTTGAAGGTGGTGGTCTGCAGTCTAGTTGAAGGCAGTGGTCTGCAGTCTTCCTCTGGATCCCACGAGAGAGGTGGCAAGGTTCTGAAACTCCCAGTTATATACTCTCCAATTCAGGCGGGAGTGCTCAGTCCCTCCCTCAGAGCGGGGAATTCCATAAAAGGGTATCAGAGCGGGGAATTCCATAAAAGGGTATGAGGACAGGAACATCCCCCCACCTCGCAGGCCTTCACTGACAACAGTTTCTGGGGCATGGCATGGAAGGCTATAGAATACACAGTTTTGGGTTACACCCATCCAGTGATGAATTGGTCCCAGCCGTTCTAACCAGGACA